>NW_027417392.1:0-65317 GCF_009905375.1 Apium graveolens
ACTACCAATTTTTAATGTTTCGTCTATTATAATATAGTATAGATGTTCTATTGATTATTCTTTTAATAATTTATTATATTAGATTAATAAATATCCTTGAAATATGATATGAATTCTATATCTCTAAGTACGTGACTTAGAAATGAAATTATATGAATATTATCGATATTCCCAAATATCCCTAGTCGAGTATTATTATTAAGGGACAATAATAATGAATTAAGACTAGTGTGTTTGTTGACTGATGATCACATCTCATTGATTATAGGTATAAAGACACTAAAGTCGAAAATACAAGCAAATGTAAATATATATAGTGCTGGATAAACTCAATGTGAGATTTTACATGTCTGTTGTGTCATAAGTAATTCTCACAGTGATAATGATGTAATTGTCCTTCGACTTGAAATCATTATATTTCTACACGATGATTAATATACTTTGATTACATCAAAAGTTGCATTTGACCGGGTAATGATTGTAAGTCATATGTCATAGCCTATTTGTATATTCGAGGATTCAACTCAACTCAAATAAGAATGTAATAAGTAAATAGTGGAACTACCATCAGAGAGATCTCGCAAAGTAATATCTGTCAAAGGATTCAGAGACAAGGTTCATCTACAGACTTGAGGAATTAATTCACTGGAAGAAGTTCAAGAAATTGATCATGCCTCAGTGATATAAGTCAAGATCGTGGATTTAATCAAGTGACAGAGATCTCGTCAGAGTATCAATTAATTACAAGGATTTAATCTGAAGAAAATCAAAGTGTCAAAGTCAAGATATGAAGAAACGTCACAGAAGTTAGTCACTCATGAACCAGACAGTACATCGAGTGTCAGCATTAAAGTGACGGAATTGATTCATAAGTCTCAGAGACTTTCAGAAGATTGTCAGAAGAATGGATGCTGCTCAGGGATAGTATTAATTCTCTATTAATTAATTAAGTCATATAATTTAATTAAGAGAATAAATTATATCTGCAAGGATTAATTTATTGATTAATTGAATTAAATTGATTAATTAATTTAGAATTAATAAATGAGGATTTTCAGAATGTTAATTGATTAAAATCTGTGATAATTCTAAAAAAGACAACTGATTGTACTAGTATGACAATCGGTATGACAATTGATAGTCATACCGAATGTCATGCTAATTCAGTTGATTGTATTGATAGAATTATTATTTAGATTAAAATCAATTATTAATTCAGTAAAACAATTTCATTTGAACTAATATGACAATCGGTATGACAATCAATAGTCATACCGAAAGTCTTGCTAGTTCATTTTAATTGTCTTGCTAGCTCTAATAGATTGTCTCACCGAAAGTCTTTCAAGCTAAAAAGGATTGTCATTCCAGTTCTTTTTTCTCTCGGTTGGATTGTTAAATAGAAGAAGAAGCAGCAATTCAAAAAATCAATCAATCAAACAGAACACAACATACAGAAGAACAAAGAGAAAAAGAAGCAGAAAAATATTACATCTATTCTGCAACTTCAAGATCAATTTTCTAGATTGTAAAGTTAAATCCAATCAACTAGAAATACTTATCTTGTTCTTGTGTATCTATCTAGCGGATTAAAATCCCTAGAACTTAATCTCAAATCGCTTTTAGCATTTGATCTTTTAATTACAAAAATAGAAAAAGTTCATGTCGAATTTATTCTAAATTTGTAATAATTGATTTGAGATTAATCCCTTGTAACCGATACCGTAGTTGTAACACCTTTCAAGTTTAATAAAAGTTTTATTTAACTTGAATTTTGTTTCACAATTTTATTCCGCATTTTATTCGACGAAACGGTATTGTTTGCATTCAACCCCCCCCTCTACAAACAAATTGGGACCTAACAATTGGTATCAGAGCCTTCTGATTAACGAACAAATCAAGATCCTAGACTTTTGTGATTTTTCAACTCCTTGAATTTTTATTTATTCAAAAATTCATAATGACTTCACATAAAGTTGGAACCGTTAAAATTCCACAATTTGATAAAGAGAATTATATCATGTGGAAGAAGAAGATGCTATTATTCTTACAAGTTGCAAATCCCAAATATTCAAACTTGTTAAAGAAGGGTATAAAAACTCCGATGGTTATTGAACCGGAGGTAATAATAGATGGTGTGGTGACTACTGAAGCTAGAACCTATCCAAAAGAGCCTGAAGATTTTACTCCTGCTGAGAAGGAAGAAGCCTCCTTGGATGCCAGCCTTCAATTAATATTAATTGATTCCCTTGATCCCTTGATGAACAGACATGTGATGAACTGTAAAAATTCCAAACACATGTGGGAAACTATTGAGGTGATTAATGAAGGCACAGAGGAAGTTAGGGAGAACAAGTTGGAAATCCTAACCTCTGAATATGAACATTTCAAATCAAATCCAGGAGAAGGAATTACTGAAGTGTTTGAGAGGTACAATGCGTTGATCAACAACCTGAACATCAATGGAAAGTATTATTCAATCAGGGAGGTCAACAAAAAGTTCCTTTTAACACTGCCAGCTCATCTTGAACATAGAATCACTGCCATTAGAGAAGCTAGAGATATGAGTGAGATTTCTTTGGACAGGCTCTATGGAGTGTTAAAAACCTATGAGTTGGAGCAGATTCAACAGAAGGAAGTCTACGGGAAGGATAGAATGGTCAGCACATCTACTGCACTTGTAGCTGAAGGTCAACAACAGCAACAATCTCAACAGTTAGAAAGAATGGTACAGTTTTCCAAGGGTGAGGAAAATGAGTTAGTAGCAGAATATGATCCTCCTACTACAAATCAATCAAGTGATGATTTTTATTCCTTGGAAGAGCTGGAGCAATTGGAAGATGAATCAATGGCCCAAATTGTCAAGAGATTCTCCCATGTCAGATTCAGGAGGAATCCCAAGCTTAAGTACAAGTCCAACTACAACAAATTCCAGAAAGGTGGATCTTCATCCTCTAACACCAGCAGTGGTGGGTACAAAACAGGAATGGTTGATCGGAGCACCATTAGATGCTATAACTGCAATGAGTTGGGACACTTTACCACAGAATGTAGGAAGCCAAAGCAAGTAAGAAAGAACTCTGAAAGGGCTTATCTGGCAAAAGGAAGAAGCTGGGATGATACTGACAGTGAAGATGAAGATGAAGGAAATCTTGCTCTTATGGCTATTGATGGAAAAGCTTCATCGTCAAGAATAGAGGTAAAACTTTCTGATGCTGAAATGGTTTATCATCTAAGAGGTAACTTAGATTGTGCACGTCGTGATAATGAACTGTTAAGTTTACAGATCACAGACCTTGAGAAAGAGGTCAATGAATTAAGACTTGTGCACATTAATCAAGACAAATTAAAAGAACAGGTATCTTTTCTAGAGAATAGAGTTGACTGTTATAGAAAACTTGAAACTATTCTCAAAGACAAGATCACCGGTCTTGAGACTAAGGTTAGAGCCTACTTCAATTCTTGTTCGAAGGCTAAAGAGTTCTATAGTAAGCAAGTTGTTAATCAAACATCTGGAATAGGTTATGATTACAATGCTGCTATTGGAGAATTAGGCATAAACTCCCCTCCTCATGTATGTGCTAAAGGGAGGGAAGTACCACATGTGCTTAAGGGTGTTGATGAACCCCTCTATAAAGCATCAATTGTTGAACCATTTGATGCGACCTCTTCTGTTATTCAAGAAGAAATACGTGTTGAGGATCATGCTAATGAGAAGATTGTTTCCAAGTCAAGTGAGTCGAAAGTTCCAGTCAAAGTTGTGAAAGCAACTGAGACTAACTCAGACACACATGAGTTGGATAACAATAATGCCATGTCTACCATGCATAAATTGCCTGCTGTTAATCACTCTCATAAAGCATGTGGTGTTGCTAATTGTATGTCTTGTGCTTTTAATATGATGTATACCTATTTTAATGGTAAGCATGTGTCTAATGATAAGACTACTCCTCGTCAGCATGTGAATAACAAGAAGCATGATAGGTCTAAGACTGCTAGTCCTTCTAAGGCTAGAAAGGAGACATTTGTGCCTAAGCTTAAACAAAAATTTGTTAACGCTGTTTACAAGGTCAAATGTTCAGTCATTGAGAAAGTTGAGGCAATTAAAATTAAAAATGTTGTTTTGCCTGACAAAGGACAGTTCTACAAGTATTTCGGGCCCAACCAAGTTTGGGCTCCGAAGAAGGTCTAATCCATTTGTAGTACAGGGCATTAAACAGGTGTAACCGGTAGTGTGGATTCTTGACAGTGGATCATCAAGACATATGACCGGAGATAGAGCCCTGCTATCAAATGTGGATTGAGAAAGCTGGCCCCCTGGTTACCTTTGGAGATAACAGCAAAGGTTTATCTGAGGGATATGGCTGTTTGCAAGCTGGATATGTTATCAGTGAAATTTTGTATATTGTGCTAGGTTATTATCAGGAAGCAGTATCTAACATATAGCACCAGTGACGAGACTTGAAAATATTACGACATATCAGGCACCTGCTGCACATTACACTTGGAATTGTACTCTAGTAAGATGTGTACAAGTGTACTTCTGTTTGGTGAGTCAAAAGAGGAAGTCAGTGCACCACAGTTCATGGACTTTGCAGCTGCAGATCTATTGGACTATGCAATCTCTTCTTCACAATCTCACTTTAGGTTGGTATGAACTAGTATACTACTCAAGCAATCGTCAAGGACATGGTATGGCACTCTAACAGAAGTTACAATTTTATATGAATAAGTAGAGTCGTCATATTTATAACTATCTTATCACTAAGCACAATCATATTGTTTTATATGTGCAGTGGTATATTGCTTATGCAACATAACAATTAGTATCTAAAGTACTTGACAAGTATCGGTCAATGATATCTTGTTAACATTATGTTGCAGATATTTGTAAGCTTTTGACATGAATGAGAATTACTTAGACTTTACCCTAAGTGATCAATGTTTTATCAAAAACTCATTTATATTGAAAAACAAAATCAAACTTCTTTCTACATTAGTGATTTCTTATTTCGTGTAAAATCTTTTGAAATCACTATTGTAAATCATTTTCTCTCTACCACCATATGTTCTGTGTTACAGGTTCAGTCTCCAATGACTTTCTTTCATTGACAGTCATGAGGTTGAAAACCCACAACGTCTATCCCAGACTGTAAAGACAAACACCAAAATAGAACCAACCAACACTCTCTTACCACTAAATGTAGTATAAATGAGCATGAGGGAGATAGTGCCTAGTGCACCACATAAGGAAGGTTCTGTAGTCAACCCAGTAGCTCTGTCTCCTACATAGATGAGTAGTATTTAAACCGAGACAACTGCTAGCCCCCATACATCTTCTCAAAAAGATGTAATGGCTGAAAAGGCACAAAAACAGTTACTAGATTCATTCTCTCAACAGGGTGAGTCTATTGAATTTTGCTTGTCGGCCAAGGTATCCGATGTAGTGTCACCACTTCAAACATAATCAATTCTTGATGCACAAGGAGAGGTTACACACACAAAGGATGAGTTGACGGAAACAAGAGTTTCGACCATTTTAAGGTCAGATTCGATTGTTCAAGGTTCGTTAGTGGACCAATTGCCTTTACAGGTGTTAGGAGAGGATACTGATCCAAAAGCCATATGTCAGTGGTCAGTGTCTACCTCCCCAGGCTTAAATCCCCTGGATGCATCTGCGGATAGTGGATCTGACATAGGTGCAGATTGGCAACTTGTTGACAATGATTCAGATATTACCTGATGAGTCACAAGGAAGTGTCTTCACAGACATTAGAAGGGAACTTTGATCTTTATGCTAAAATCGTTGGATCATTGTTTACCTTCCCAGAATTCAAATCTGGAACCCTAAAAGGGAAACTAGCAACTTGTAGATTATGACTCAGATTTATCTGACGAGTTTAACAAGGATGGGGATTTGTGAACTCCCATTGCACCACCTGTGACCTCCTTAAGGATGGCTAAGGTGATTTTCCTTGCAGGTATAGCTGATTTTTGGAGCTATGAGAGGAGTGATACACTTGTGAGAATGAGTGTAAACACGAGTGGAGAGAAGAGTGAAACACATGTGAGGTACACTAAACAGAATCACACACTCACAGTGAGGTAGAAAGAGAAACTACTTGTTATTTCTTTTCCAACCAAGTGAAATATGAGAACTCCTTCAGACGACGGCATACATTCCTTCTTTAAGGGGGAGATAAAAGCTTAAGAAATAGTTTGGAGGATTCCTCAACTAAGGGGGAGAAATAGCAAGGAGGAAGAAAAAGATCCTAAAAATGTACACTACACCACACCATTGTTGTTTCTAACTACGGATCCTATTGTACGGGAGAGGTGGTAAACACAAGGTGATTTCCTAGTAAGGGAAGAAGCAGTTAGGGGAGTACCATTGGTTTTTATCTGCGGATCCTATTGTACGGGAGAGGTGGTAAAACGAAGGTGATCTTCTTTAATCAGTTGATTCTCATAGGGGGAGAAGCAAGAGATATGGGCTTCTCAACAGGAAATGTGGTTGTACAAATGAAGATGGAACTACTTGAAGATATGTTCAGTCTAGAGGAACATCTACTTGGAATCTGGAAAATGTTAAATCTCATCCAAAACTTTTCTGCTATTTACTTTGCATGTATGTTTATATCTTTTTCTTATTTGTTTGTTGAGTTATCCTCTAGGTATTTGTGTGTTATTGTCTAACAAACAAATAGGGGGAGATTGTAAGTCATATGTCATAGCCTATTTGTATATTCGAGGATTCAACTCAACTCAAATAAGAATGTAATAAGTAAATAGTGGAACTACCATCAGAGAGATCTCGCAAAGTAATATCTGTCAAAGGATTCAGAGACAAGGTTCATCTACAGACTTGAGGAATTAATTCACTGGAAGAAGTTCAAGAAATTGATCATGCCTCAGTGATATAAGTCAAGATCGTGGATTTAATCAAGTGACAGAGATCTCGTCAGAGTATCAATTAATTACAAGGATTTAATCTGAAGAAAATCAAAGTGTCAAAGTCAAGATATGAAGAAACGTCACAGAAGTTAGTCACTCATGAACCAGACAGTACATCGAGTGTCAGCATTAAAGTGACGGAATTGATTCATAAGTCTCAGAGACTTTCAGAAGATTGTCAGAAGAATGGATGCTGCTCAGGGATAGTATTAATTCTCTATTAATTAATTAAGTCATATAATTTAATTAAGAGAATAAATTATATCTGCAAGGATTAATTTATTGATTAATTGAATTAAATTGATTAATTAATTTAGAATTAATAAATGAGGATTTTCAGAATGTTAATTGATTAAAATCTGTGATAATTCTAAAAAAGACAACTGATTGTACTAGTATGACAATCGGTATGACAATTGATAGTCATACCGAATGTCATGCTAATTCAGTTGATTGTATTGATAGAATTATTATTTAGATTAAAATCAATTATTAATTCAGTAAAACAATTTCATTTGAACTAATATGACAATCGGTATGACAATCAATAGTCATACCGAAAGTCTTGCTAGTTCATTTTAATTGTCTTGCTAGCTCTAATAGATTGTCTCACCGAAAGTCTTTCAAGCTAAAAAGGATTGTCATTCCAGTTCTTTTTTCTCTCGGTTGGATTGTTAAATAGAAGAAGAAGCAGCAATTCAAAAAATCAATCAATCAAACAGAACACAACATACAGAAGAACAAAAGAGAAAAAGAAGCAGAAAAATATTACATCTATTCTGCAACTTCAAGATCAATTTTCTAGATTGTAAAGTTAAATCCAATCAACTAGAAATACTTATCTTGTTCTTGTGTATCTATCTAGCGGATTAAAATCCCTAGAACTTAATCTCAAATCGCTTTTAGCATTTGATCTTTTAATTACAAAAATAGAAAAAGTTCATGTCGAATTTATTCTAAATTTGTAATAATTGATTTGAGATTAATCCCTTGTAACCGATACCGTAGTTGTAACACCTTTCAAGTTTAATAAAAGTTTTATTTAACTTGAATTTTGTTTCACAATTTTATTCCGCATTTTATTCGACGAAACGGTATTGTTTGCATTCAACCCCCCCTTCTACAAACAAATTGGGACCTAACAATGATAAAAGTGGACTTTGGGTATATTAAGAATCGTGTGAGAAATATGAATGATCTAGAAATGATTTAACCCTCATAATTTTGGAGAGATATTATTGGCTTCTTGTGTGAGCTAGACTATGAAATGTGTGGCGCCGCGCTCAAATGTTGATTTCATATGATAGTCTACTCATTGATCAAGGAAACCTGGATTATACCATGAAGAGGATGACACATAACATGCCTCAAGTTTAATCTATAAATTTGGTTAAAAGGATTATATTATATTGTACATTATTCACGAAAGGTTTAATCGATCACCGATTTAATTATTATTACTTTGGTAGCAATGATGTATTACGAGATGATGCTCATTGTTTACGATTTTAAATTAGATTTAAAATTGTTGTCAACGTAATAATAACCTAAAGGGTCACACAAAAAATAATTGGAGGATTATTTAATTTAAATTCAGATTTAAATTAAATGTAAGTAATTCGAATAATTTGTTATTAATTAAGTAAGACTTAATTAATTAAATAAATAAGAAATTTGAATTTACTATTAAATCTGAAATCGAGTTATTGGGTGATTAAGTTAGACTTAATTAATAATAACTAGGATTTTCGGATTTATTAAAACTCTAAATTAGCTTAGGGTTAGAAGTATTTTTCTCTTGCCTATATAATATCTTTTTAAGCCTCAACTAGGTTTTTACGTTTTTATAAGATAAAACACAAACTCTAGCAGCTTGGGAGAGAGAGAGAGAGTGAGAGCGAGAAGGAGGCTTCTGATTTACGAGTGCTAGTACACGCTTATCCTCTGTTCGATCATTCGTGTGGATACCTTCAAGACGTAGATCGTTTCGCGACGAGATACGTGGTGATTATTGAAAGTTTGGACTTCCATTAGACAACAGAAATTGCAAAGCTTCTTAAGATAAACATCTTAACCACGAATTAAATATTGTCTTTTCGCATGGATCCTGTGATGGGTTTCGATTTTTCTGGTTTTTGCAATTTTAAACATTGTTTTCCCTGCGTTTTATGCCTCGAAACCCAACAATGGTATCAGAGCTACTTGTGAAATGTTTTAATTCGTTTGTTTTTACTGATTTTGATGATAATATCATGTATACAATCTTCCATGACTATATGTATGCGATTTGTATATTATGCATGTGTTGATGATCTGCCATAAAAAATATGTTGATATTATGTATGGTGATGATTTTCCATGATAGATATGAAGATATTATGCATGTATTGATGATCTGAGTTGACTGTTGTTATGATTAATTAGGTCTGGACATAATATGGGACTGGAACATACTGTATGTATATGATATGATGATACAGAGATGAAAAATCAAGCAGAAAGGTTCTGTTTTGATTCTGAAAATAATGTTTCGTATCTTTTCCACTTGATATAATTAATTAGATTAATCATAATAAGTATATGATAAATTATATTATTATATGTTATTTGAGCATGGTGGATGATTATGGCCTTTAGACCTTAGATTAATGGTTTTTTTTATTGTGGTTTTGATTTTTTAAATACGACTTGCATGTCGTTTTGATTCTTATAATATTAAATCTCGAATATAACTCAAGTTTTTCTTGTAAGTTCATTAGATTAGGTTTTTTTATTTCATTTATGTAATGTACTTGAAGAATTGAAGACTAGAAGAAGGAATCCATTGGAGGTGCTCTAAGGAAGCTCTACGAGGAAGCAAATAAAGCAAGAAGACATATGATGTAATAGTTAGTTGTATTTATATACTTAACCACCTTAGATTGACCATGATCTTAATCATGAGCTTGATAATGATCACATGGGATTGGGCCATAACCTACCACGTTTATTTTATTGCACTTTACATATATCATGTGATGAATGAATGTGTAGAGTAGTTAGAATGATGCATGCTTAATTAGATTAACAATGTATGTATGTATTAGATACATCACCCATGCCTGCTAAACAAGATAAAATCTGTAACGATTCAAGATTTTAAAATTTAACAAATGATCATGAGATTCTCGTATTTCAGAAACACGGAATATAATATGATTTTTTTATTTCTGATAGGGGCGAGTCAAAAGCGGGTTCATTGAACTTGTAAGGTTGTGGGTTTTAAGCGAGACCGTTATGACTCTCTCACTACCTGAAAATCAAACCATTGACGAATATTGATTTCAAGTATTTCATTCAAGAAAAAATTGAGAATCTCTTTATGATGGGATCATGATCGTTCTAATATTAACAAAACCCTAAAGTTTATATTAAGTTGTTTAGATGCCTTCCAATATGCCAACGCGTTAACCCCTAGATCGATAAGGAGTGGGTTCGCCAGAGTGAAGTACTCCCATCTATCATGGGAGATGCGTTGAGGTATATTGATACTTTCTAACTATTGTGTTAGACTTAACTAAGTCACCACAATAAGACTATGAACTTGGAGGCATGGAGTTTGGCGAGATTTATTAGATAAATATGAACAAATGTTGTTCCACTGAACTATATAAGAGTTATATAGTTGATATAATTGACAAATGTTATCTATCTTATTGAATCACATTTTAGGAGCAAAGCCAAAGCTAAACTAAAACGTTGTGAAATTTGGATCTTGGCTCACTAGAAAGGATATAGAAGATACTTTTTCCTAATTAATAGTTAGAACTATTAATATGATAAAAATAGTAGAAGATATATATTGTGAATATATATGAATTATTACTTGAACATAATTTAATGATCATCTGTAGACTAATTCATTTTATGCATTTTAATATTGTAGATATCAAATGGCAAACAACTCAAACAACTTCTCTGTGCGATCATTCTTTGAGAAGGACAAGCTGACATGAGCAAACTTCCTTGATTGGCAAAGGAACTTGAGGATAGTCCTCAGGGAGGAGCGAAATCTCTATGTCATTGATGTTCCTCGCCCTGAACCTCATCCTGAAGGTGCAACGCGTGTTCAACAGGCTGCTTATCAGAAGTATTCAGATGATGACACGGATGTCACCTGTTTGATGCTAGCGACTATGAGTCTAGAGCTTCAGAAACAACATGAGCATATGGATGCTTATGTCATGATTGAGCACCTTAAATGTATGTTTGAAGGACATGCCCATCAATAGAGGTTTGATACAAGCAAAGCTTTGTACGCATACAAATAGGGTGATCGTGATCCGGTTGGAATGCATGTTCAGAAGATGATTGGATATATGGAGTACCTTGCTACTATGGGTTCCACAATTGGTCTGGAAGCCCATATAGATCTGATCTTACAATCTTTGAACAACAACTATGCTCAGTTTGTAATGAATTACAAATGAATGATATAGACAAGACACCTACCGAATTGTTGGCTATTTTAAAAACTGCCGAAACCAACATTTAGAAGGCGTCCCCTGCTCCCATACTGATGATGAACAAAGGGAGTGCCAAAAGGAAAGGTAAATGGAAAGGCAAGAAGAGGATGAGATCCAAACATACTGTGTAACAGCCCGCACTTCCGGACTATTAATTCTAAATCAAAACTAATATAAAATACAGTTTTAATCCAAAAGTTTATTACAAAGATTACATTACAAAAGCGCAGCTAAAAACGGAAGTCCAAAAGTCAATCTACGCCAAACCTATGTCCTCGAACTCCAATGCTATCCAACTCGAACTCTTGGACAAAACCTGAAATTGTAAATCATAAGCTAAACAACCCAATAAGAAAATAATCGATCCAACTAGTAGGCCAAGAAACACATACACAGATAATAAAATACGATAATCTATACGATGCGATATACAAAACAAACTCTTTCGATACACTTTCTTATTCTTATTCGATACACACGATACATATAGCACATAAACAACAATAATCAAAATCAATAACTCATTCCACGACCACTACAACCCGGTTATAACGGTCCTAAATTTTCAGAAAACTGTCACTACAATCCGGTGACTACGGTCCTAAGTTCTTATTCGATAGTTTCACAAGACATGGCACAAATCAGAGATCTAAAATTATCTTCTCGACACCACACATATACAACAATACATATGCTATAACACATAATAATATCAAATATATCACCACTTAGCCCAAGTTTTGATAATCAAATATAAACACGTAACACACAATTTGAAAACACTAGCAAGATCGATCGAAAACTTACCTCAAAACCTGACTAGATCTGAATTTACTCTTTTGACCCTCTAAACGACGTTTTCTTAAAAAAACATGAAAGTTGAAGAGAACGAAAAGATCTTTCCGAAAAGTCTATAATCAATAAATTCCGATTTACGATAAATTTTCTATAAATTTTACAAGACTGCTGATTGTTAGAGAAAAAGACCTACGAATTTTAATAAAAAAGACGAGGAAGCCGAATATGATGTATTTATAACGATACAAACCTCTATTTCTTAACCTACAAGTTATCCATATTAAAATCTGATCCAAATTTTAGGCCCATTAGTCTAATCCAAATTTTAAATCCTAATCATTATCTAATTCTAATCCTTTTTCCTCTTATTCTTTTATTAATCTAATTCTAAAAATTACTGGATATTACAGTTTTGTCTAAGAGTTCGAGTTAGATAACATTGGAGTTCAAGGACATAGGTTTGGCGTAGACTGAATTTTGTACTTCCGCTTTTAGCTGTGCTTTCGTAACGTAATCTTTGTAATAGACTTTTGGATTAAAAGTGTATTTTATATTAGTTTTAATTTAGAATTAATAGTTCGGAAGTGCGGGCTGTTGCAGATATGATATATAAAACAAATACTTTCGATACACTTTCTTATTCTTATTCTATACACACGATACACATACCATATAAACAACAATAATCAAAATCAATAACTCATGCCACGATCACTAAAACCAGGTGATAATGGTCCTAAATTTTCAGAATACTGTCACTACAATCTGGTGACTACGGTCCTAAGTTTTCATTCGATATTTTCACAAAACATGACACAAATCAGATATCCAAAATTATCATCTCGACACCACACATATACAAAGATACATATACTATAACACATAATACTATCAAATATATCACCACTTAGCCCAAGTTTTGATAATCAAATATAAACACGTAACACACAATTTGAAAAAACTAGCAAGATCGATCGAAAACTTATCTCAAAACCTGACCAGGTCTGAATTTACTCCTTTGACCCTCTAAACGACGTTTTCTTGAAAAATACGAAACATAAAAGTTGAAGAGAACGAAAAGATCTTTCTGAAAAGTATAGAATCAACAAATTGTGATTTACGATGAATTGTTTACGAATTTTACAAGACTGCTGATTTTGATAGAAAAAGACCTACGAATTTTAATACAAAAGACGAGAAAGATGAATATGATGTATTTATAATGATACAAAACTCTATTTCTCAACCACAAGTTATCCATATTAGAATCTGATCCAAATTTTAGGCCTATTAGTCTAATCCAAATTTTAAATCCTAATCATTATCTAATTCTAATTCTTTTTCCTACTATTCTTTTATTAATCTAATTCTAAAAATTACGGGAAATTACAGTATCGTATAGATTATCATATTTTGTTATATGTGTATGTGTTACTTGGCCTACTAGTTGGATCAGTTGTTTTGTTGTTGGGCTGTTTAGCTTATTACTTACAATTTCAGATTTCTGTAATATTCCGTAATTTTTAGAATTAGATTAATAAAAGAATAATAGGAAAAAGGACTAGAATTAGATAATGATTAGCATTTAAAATTTGGATTAGACTAATGACCCTAAAATTTGGATCAGATTCTAATATGAATAACTTGTAGATTAAGAAATAGGGTTTTGTATCGTTATAAATACATCATATTCGTCTTCCTCGTCTTTTGTATTAAAATTCATAGGTCTTTTTCTCTCAAAATCAGCAGTCTTGTAAAATTCTTAGAAAAATCATCGTAAAATTCATAGGTAAGTACTTTTTGACTTAATTTTTATTTTCGAAAAAGCTTGGATACTTTAATTTTTGAATTTCGTATAAGATATAAGAATTTTGTTTTGAACTGTATAAGAAATAAGATACGAGAATCTTTTGAAACCCAATGTCTACATTTTCAAACTCGTTCGTAATTTACACTATAGTTCCGGAACTAGCCTTACATACCCTTAGTAGGCGCACAAGTGTGCAACTTTAGATACCTATTAAGGGCGCGTAATTATTGAATTTTAGATACCGACCATTGGCAAAGTGTGGTATAAAGAATAAGAATAAGAATTAGATGCCAGGTACTGGCAAAGTGTGACCGTAGATCAAGACTATGGTATTTTATAAGAATTATCATTTCGTCCTGTTTCATTCTGTTTTACTCTGTTTTAAATTCTGAATTTTAAAATATAAAATTTTGGGTTGGATCTACTTTAGAAATTGTTTTACAAGATTATTATCATTTTGAGAAAAATCATTTTATTAAAAACACCCATTGTTTTCCCGTTAAATAGTTAGTCAATTTGTACATGCTGAGCATTGTAGCTCACTCCTTTTAATATTTTAGGTTTCGTGTAAGAGTCCAAGTCGGATAACATTAGAATTCAAGGGCCTTAGTATTGGAATAAATTGACTTTTGGACTTCCGTTAGCTGCGCTTTTGTAATAATAGTTATCATTGTAATAGAATTTTGGTTTGATAATTGTATTTTCTCTTAGTTTCGATTTAGAATTAATATTACGGAAGTGCGGGCTACATGCTGCTACTCCTAAAACTGCTCCCAAATAGGCTTTAAAGCCTGGAGGTGGTGTTGCAAAGGGTGATACTTGTCACTTTTTCAAGAAACCGGGTCATTGGATGAGAAACTGTCATGCTTATTTGGAGGATTTGAAAAAGAAGAAGGCTACTGGATGTAATAAACCCAATTTTTGGAAATATTTGAAACCCTGATGAATAGTAACTTTTTGCTGATGATGGTGATTAAGGAAAATTATCAAACCACACTATATAGGAGTACTGTTATGGAAATTCTGAGATCGTATTAGTATTCCATAAAGGAAATGAGTGTATGTAAAGGTCGTCATAATTCAGATTCGAAAATTTTGTTTTTTTTTCCAAAAATCCACCAGATACCGAAAGGATTAAGTATAAGGCAACATAATTGAAAGGATTTTTATTTAAGGATTATAGAAGAGGATCATTAAAGGAATATAAGATATTAATAAAGGTTCAGGGAAACCCGAGTAATAAGATCCCAGATATGATCCCTCAAATGATCAACGAGAACGAGAGTTAAGCGAACCGTAAAATAAATAAACGACCAAGGGACAAGCACATACAAGTAGAATGGGAAGGAAGCTTCCAAGAGAAGCTAAAATATGTGGTTAAAAGAGAAGGTGACATCATCACACCATGAGGATTGGACAAGTGGAAAGATGATGAGGTAGGCAAGATGATGCAAGCAATTTGCAAGATATTTAGCCAAGGATTGATATCAACCAAGCATTTTTTATGCACAAAGATCAATAAAACAAAGAAATTCTCCCCCCCTCCATTTTATCTTCTTCACTTCGAATTTTTCATAAAAATGGTGAATTAGAAATTCAAAACACAAGCTATACTTCATGGAAAATGACAAGGTTTGTTTCTTTGGATCCTATATTTCATAACTAAGAAGAGCATGTAGTTTGAGTGCTTGAATCCAAGGTTTTCTAGCTCAAACAAATCATTTTAGTGGAGGGTGAATAGTAACCAAGTTAGTTGTGTTTTAGTTTTCTTAGGTTCCATTGAAGATCCAAGCTTCCTAAGGCCATATAAGCACTCCTTGAAGCTTCTAAGTGAATCCTCACTCTTCAAGAAAGGTATAAAGCTCTTGAACCCTTAGAAATCAGTTGGTTTAATATGGTTTTAAGCATATTATGATAGTTGTGGGAGTATTCTAGGAAATGAGTATGATTTGGATGAGTTTATGCTTGTTTATTATCATTAGTTAGTCATGATTATGCTTAAGTGATTAAAGTTATGAATCTTGAATATTTGACTTAGAAATTGGTGGATTAGGTTATGGTATGTTATTGGTGAATGAATGGTGGATTGATTTTGGTTGGATTGTTGGATTGATGATGAATTGAATTGATTTGGTAAAAATTAGAAATCGCGTAAACATAGCCGTTGTAATGTCCGTTTACCTATAGACTATTTGTTCTTGACTTTCGGAACATAACACTCACTGACCAAACTGTACCTTTACCATGTTTAACTAGATCGTGTCGTAAGATTCATTTTGGTATGTGGTTCGCTTAGATCCGATGCACGGTTTATGAGAAATGACCATTTAAAGTAACGGCGTTTCGCGAACAAACCCTTACCCCTCACATAAATTTGAGACCTTGTTTAAGGCCCTTAAAAGACTAATTGGATTACGAAACAATTTATGTAAGGTTATTAGGCAGTTGGTAAAGTATTTGCGAAATAGTCGCCTTAAAATGTTAAATGGTTAATTTTATAATAATGGTGGAGCCGAGGGTACTCGAGCGACTAATGAAAATCGTTAAGCGCAAAAGTGAACGTTAGGGTCTAAGTGGATAAAGTCTAGTTTCTTAAGCGACCGTAATTTAATTCCGGCTTATGTTATTGTTCATAGGTTACTGGACCCACTCTAAGCTTAAGTCTACCCTGGAACACTCAGGCAAGTATTCTACCCGTTATACTGTTGTTGTGATGTAAATATAGATATGCATTATCTTGAGATAAGTGCATAGTTGTTATTAGCAAATCTTGCGATATATTGAAACATGATATATATATATATATATATACATGCCTGTTTCAGAATCTTGATATCCTGTTATCAATTCAATTGTTTATAAACTGCATATTACTTATGCTAGAGATAAGCAGTACTTGCGTATACCCTTAGTATAGGGGACCCAGAGCTGAACATTTTTCTAAACCGGGAGGCGATGTTCCCGAGTATATTATATATATATAGTTTTCAAAACTATTAATCGAATAATGTTTATTTGATAGTTTAAATTATAAGTGAATATTAGTTTGAATATTCATTCGAGGACTTATGACTCCATTTATTTTTTTAAATAATATTCTTTATTTTCTTAAAGAATAATGTTTCGTTATTCTCCAAGTATTCGAGAAATGATTGATATCGTCAATCATTCTTACCGTAAATATTTTCAGAAAGTTATTTTTAAAACTTTTACTTCATTTACTTTGATAAAAGATATTCGTTAGTGGAATATTATTTATAGCATAATATTCAGATATTCTTTGATTATCTTGGAATTGATTTATTCTATCAAATCATCCTTATTCCAAACGCTTTCAAAAATGTTTTCGAGTCTTCAAAATGATTTTAAAAGTTAGAGCGGATCCCAAAACTCATTTTAAAATTTAAGATCTTCCTTTTGAAGGGGATTTAAATACTCGCTCAAAACCTAAGGGATCCGACTCTGTGGTGTATTTTATATTCCCAACGAGGTTGCTGATTTGATAAAGAGCTTTTGATTACTTGCCCAACATTCGGGAAGTAAGTCCTTCTAAATGAGTCGGCATAAGCGACATGACGGGGTACAGTCTATCAAAGTGTAAGTGGCTGGGTGGCAGTCCATCAACGTGTAAGAGGCTGGGTGGCGGTCCAACACAAGGTCCTAATGCGGTCAGGGTGATGACCGATGGGGGATTCATCCATCTACTAGTAGAAAAGGTTACTTAATTGGTATCTTTGCCTGATCAGCAAGATATCAGGTTTATGCCAAAGTTTTCTTCTTTCCAAATTCATTGGGTATTACAACTCTGTTTATACTTTTCAAAACAGAGGTTTTCAAGGAGTGTATGATATATATATATATATAGGTATATATATCGGGAATTAATGAAGTATCTCGTAACTTTATTTATTTTAAATGATATTTCAAAGATTGATTCTATTCGAGTCTTATCTTGTAGTCTCATCTATGTGATGAACTTTTGACACTTAGTATACCTTGAACGGTGGTAGTTCAAGTAGTATTCGGAAAAGATAGAAGTATATGGGAGTATCTTGTGACTTCATCTTTTCAACTTATATCTAGTAAAGGATTATCTTATGCATGACAAAGATTTTCAGAAAAACATTGAGATAAGGTTTGATATATGAGATCACCTTGTAACGATATTTTTTTATATGGTTATAAACTGGAACTCTGTGTATATTATACATATCAGAGGATTTCAAAGATTTTTAAAAGTATATATGTATATATACTGAATATTTTGCGACTTCGTCGCGTTAAGATATCAAACTTGGTTCAATTCTGCTTGACCAAGACTTTCATGAGTACTATAAGAATGCTCATATATTGTTAATTATTATACATGTTATTTTGGTGGGCGTGTTTATCACCCTTGCTTTATTCTTTCATCACACAACAACAGCTAGACAAGATGAACAAGACCAAGCTCCCAATTCGCGAGCGGATAGGAAACGTTCCACAGTTTCCTGTAAGCGTTGATGCCGCTGTAGCTGAGGTAGGAACTACCAATAGGCTAGGTTTTCAACTGTTGATGTACCAAACTTATGTATATTTATGAACTGTAATAATGGCAAAGAAAATATAAATTTATTCAGAAACCCTTTTGAGGTGTAATGGCTTATAATTGTGGAATAAAATTACTTGTGTTATTTTTGGTATTCATCTCCGAGACTATAACTTGTGGTGTGTGTGTATATTTTGGGGTCACAGTACGCAGTAGTTGGTTGTTTATTAAGATTAAGTGTTATTAAGGGAAATGGAACTCGTGACAACCCGGATCCTCGACCCCGGATTTGGGGGTGTTATACTGCAGCTTCTGATTCAGGTATTTATGTTATAGAAGTTTATTTGTCTAGTTCTACTTCATGGGTATTAGATACTGGATGTGGTTCTCATATTTGTATAAATGTGTAGGAAATGCGGGGAAGTGGGACATTGAAAAAAGGATAAGTCGACCTACGTGTTGGCAATGGAGCAAAGGTTGCTGTTAGGTCCCGAATTATCATAGAAGGGGGGGGGGGGTTGAATACGATAATCACTAAATTAAAAATTCTTTCAAAGTTTTAGCGGATAAAATATTTAGTGCTCGGTTAGTGGTTTCGTGTTCTTGAGAGGAATAGTGTTTGGAATGATAAAAACAAGGAACACAAGATATTCGGGGATATATATATTCGTATATAAATCCTCGAGGGTGTTGCTACACTCTGGTAAATAAATTAACCGGCTACAATCTAAGAATAATAAAGTTCCTAGCTACTACAAAGATTTACAAATCATATCCTATACAATGATCTAGCTTTTGTTTGTCTATAATTTAATTACCGGGTAACGATTATAATGCCCCTATGAATATACAAGAATTAAATCAGGCATTATAACGTTACTCCGGCGAGAAGTTAAACGGATATACAAAAAGCTTGAGCTTCTCTATAAATCAATGCTGCCATTTTCACTTCTCTCTTGGGAGAGAAGATGAATAGAAAAATGAATGGCTGCTTATCTTCTGCTGCAAAGTATAGACTTTATCCAATAAAATGTGTAGCTGAGGTTGAGAGAACTCTGTGGCGACATGTGTACATGTGTTATGTGGCGATCAGTTAGCTTTTGGAGAGATTGCCTTGTTATTTTAACTCCCCCGTGGTGACCACAGGGGCATCTTCTGTTTAATTCTGTGGCGAGTACTCCTTACATAGTACTAGTACTAAATCATGCATGTACTTAACCAAAACATCAAGTACACGGTAGCATGTTTTCTTTGTTTATTTTATTTTTATTTTATTTTATTTTGTTTTGTTTTCTTTTTGTTTTGTTTTGTTTTGTTTTTCTTTTCTCTTTTTCTTTTGTTTTTGTTTTTCCTTTTTTTTGTTTTGTTTTTGTTTTTCTCTTTTTTTTGTTTCTTTTTCTTTTTAAGTTTAAATTGTAATTAAATTTATTTATAAAATAAACTTAAATATAACCTAAAAAAATAAACTAATTTAGATTTATAAAATAAACTTATTTAAAGTTTATAAGATAAATCATTTTAAGTTTATTAAATAAATTATATTAAAGTCCATTAAATAATTTATTTAAATTAACAATTAAACTTTGAGCTTCGCCAGTCCCCTGAGCTGTTTAGCTGTATACCCCGCACACCTCTTCTCGTACTTTAACATATAAACGTTCAATGCAAGTACGTTCCTCAACTTAACAATTCTTGTAAAAATAATACCCAGATTTCTTTCACGAGCTATTGATGCCTAGTGTAACTGGTCTGGTTCATAGACGACCACCCCGATTCAGGTATTTGTATTATATCCTTGATTACATTGTTAAGCTTGCCTCATCTTTATTTCTTCAGACACTGACTGTCAATAAACAACTGTACTTTCACTGAAATCCTTTATGGTACTTTAGACAACGTCTTCATTAACCTCTGTCTATACCCTGTCTTCAATTCTTCAGATTCCTATGCTTCGAACACTGTCTATCTTCAATCAATGCCAATACAATGAAATCTTCCGGTAGCACTTGTATACTGAATCTTCAACATTTATGAAACCCTGAAAGTATTTAACCTTTGTTCTTCACTGAGGCATGATCATATTAATGAACTTCTTTCAGTGACCTGTAAACAGACTTCAGGCCTTCTTCTAATCTTCTGATTCTTTGTATTTGCCTTGTCTTCATTCTTCCTGATTTCTTGTGTAGACGTAGTATTATTAACCTGTCATGTTCTAGTATTGTTATCATGTTGAGTTATCACGTAACTGTTCATACAACTACGTAGTCTCACCAACAATCTCCCCCTATTTGATTGTTAAATATAATACACAAATTAAATAGAGAGAGATAACACAACTAACAACTAGAAAAAGTAATGTACCAGGACTTGTAAATAATGCTACTTGTTTTCTGTATCAAATACTGCATTTCCAGATTTCTTGAGTAAAGATGCTTGTTCCTTTGGCACTGAACTGATCTTTAAGTAGTTTCATCTTCATTTCCTTGGTTCTTCAAATCTCTGTCAGATAATACTTCTCAGTCTTAAAGTAATCATCAGCAGCTTCTTTTGTACAACCACATTTCCTGTTGAGAAGCACATATCTCTCTTGTTTCTCCCCCTATGAGAATCAACTACTTAAAGGAGATCACCTTCGTCTACCACCTCTCCCGTGCAATAGGATCCGCAGATAAGAACTAATGGTACTCCCTTTTTGGAAAAAAACTTCTCCCCTTATGAAGAATAGTGATGAACCAAACCACTTCTTCTGATGTTGTGTGATGTACATGTGCTTTATCTTTTTCCTCCTTCCTGCTATTTCTCCCCCTTAGTTGAGGAATCCTCCAAACTATTACTTAAGCTTTTATCTCCCCCTTAGAGAAGGAATTTATGCCATTATCTAAAGGCGTTCTCATATTTTACTGGGTTGGAAAAGAAAGAACAAGTCAGAGTCTGATCAATCATGTCCCTTTAAGTGCTGCAAGAATGACTTCACTGTTGATCATCATCTTCACCAATCTTCCCAACTCCTTATACCTCCCAAATGTGAGATCACCAATTGTTACCAATTGTTAGCTCCCAACTTGTTAGATCTCGAAGTATTCTAATCCAATCTGTAAATGTTAGGTTCCTAAGAGTTAGGTTCCAATCATAAAAAGAATCGAGACTTGGAGTAACAAGAACCATGTTTAGGGATAAGGAATGGGATATGGTGTTTCTCTTTTTTTTTCACTGTGAGTGTGTGATACTGTTTTGTGTACCTCACAAGTGTTTCACTCTTCTCTCCACTCGTGTTTACACTCATTCTCACTAGTGTATCACTCCTCTCATAGCTCCAAAATCCAGTTGTACCTGCAAGGAAAATCACCTTAGCCATCCTTAAGGAGGTCACAGGTGGTGCAATGGGAGTTCGCAAATCCCCATCCTTGTTAGACTCGTCAGATGAATCTGAGTCATAATCTACAAGTTTGTAGTTTCCCTTTTAGGGTTCCAGATTTGAACTCTGGGAAGGTTAACAATGATCTGAAGAATTTAGCATAAAGATCAAAGTTCCCTTCTAATGTCTATGAAGACATTTCCTTGTGACTCATCAGGTAATATCCGAATCATTGTTAACAAGTTTCCGATCTGCACCTATGTTAGATCCACTATCCGTAGATGCATCCAGGGGATTTAAGCATGGGGAGGTAGACACTGACATATGGCTATTGGATCAGTATCCTCTCCTAACACCTGTAAAGGCAATTGGTCCATTAAAGAACCTTGAATAATTGAACCTGGCCGTAAAATGGTCAAAACTCTTATTTCCGTCAACTCATCCTTTGTGTGTGTAACCTTTCCTTGTACATCAAGAATTATTTATGTTTGAGGTGGTGACACTACATCGGATACCCTGGCTGACAGACAAATTTCAATAGACATACCCTGTTGAGAGGATGAATCTCGTCACTGTTTTTGTGCCTTTTCAGCCATTACATCTTTTTGAAAAGATGAATGGGGGCTAGCAGTTGCCTCAGTTTTAAAACTACTACTCAACTTTGTAGGAGACAGAGCTGTTGGGTTGACTTCAGAACCTTCCTTATGAGGTGCACTAAGATATTTTCTCCCTCACGCTCATTCATACTTCATTTTAGGGGTAAGAGAGTGTTGGTTGGTTCTGTTTCTGTGTTTGTCTTTACAGTCTGGGATGGAATTTGTGGGTTTTCAACCTCATGACTATCAAATAAAAGAATGCCATTGGAGGCTGAACCTGTATCACAGAGCATATTGTAATGTAGAGATAAAATGCACTTAAGATCTATAATGAATGAAAATTATGCATTTAATCTTTTGAGAGAAATGATGTACAATAGTGATTTCAAAAGATTTTAATGAAATAAACAATCACCAATGTAGAAAGAAGTTTGATTTTACTCTTAAAACTGTTCGAGTGCACAAGTCTATTTTTATGCCTAAATAGATAAATGATTTGATAAGACACAGATTGATGACCTAGTAGTATTAAGAAGAGAAATAAAGATTTTGTCTTTGAATTTGAATGAGTTTTTGTAAAAGCAATGATCACTTAGGGTAAAGTCTAAGCAATTCTCATTCATGTCAAAAGCTCCATAATCTCTCTTAATAAGATTATTACCAACAAAATTGTTTATTGATAAATAATCTTAAAAAGAATGACTATGCTGCTAATTTCAAATTATAGTGAATCTTTCAGACATAGCAACTCATACGAATTCACTAGAACTTAAAATCTCACAATTATCTGCAACAAAATATTAACAATATATCATTGACTGATACTTGTCAAGTACTTTAGATACCAATAATTATGTTGCATCCTACTTTAATATAAGTTGAATCATGAAACTGATTTGACATGGAATTGTCGAACATCATAATTCAAATATATTAGAGTAAGATATCAATTAATTAAATACCAATTATCTATCAACTAGATATTAGCATTCAATATCATATTCTATACAATTTTTAACTCCTAACAACTGTAGTATCTCAAACAATATTGGTTCGATAAATAAAGCAACATTAACCAACATTGTCTTGTTTACAATCTTAGAAAACCATTCTAAGTTCCATATACTTTGATCCATTGAGTATTGCATCTATTATCAAAGTGTTTAGTAATTTGCAAATAAGTATATAAATTATTCTAACTTGACAATATATGGTTACTTATAATAAAGCAATCAAACATTTTAACCATAGTTGTACTTAAGAAAAATTTCCACACTTTCTATATTAGTATAAGTGACTGAAGATAAGCATTGATTACTTAGAGGAGTTCTAGGTAATATCACAAATACTAATACTTCATAATTAGTTCATACTTGAACTCTTAACTAAACATCATTAACTGATATAAGTCAAAAATTAGCATACAACTAATCATGCTACAATCATGATTCTAATTTCAGTGAATTCTTGTAATATAATCATTGCTAAATTCACTAAAACAAAATCTCATAATTAACTTATAACACATAAGTTACAATCAATATACTAATATCAATTATTGACAGATTTAGTTATAATCAATCATGCTGCTTATTTATTTTAAGTTAGTTTGAATTATGGAGCAAATAAAATCATTGAATTGCTTCAAATTCCATAATCCAAACAACCCAAAATAAGTATTAAATAAATAAATACTAAATATCGATGAGTTAGATACTAGCACTTAAATATTTATAATTATCCTTGAGTAAGCACCAATAGAATATATGACTTATATACATGGAAATCACTCTCTGGATAATTAGTAATTTTAGAAATACTTTCTAAGCATATAAAATATTGTGACTTTTATACACATAATTTAGAAAATACTTCAACTTTCAATATTAGTGATTTTAGAAATAAGCATTGATTACTTAGAATAAAAATTCTAAATAACATCACTAATACTAAAAGTATCACAATTATTCGTACATGATACAAATAACTATGTTGCATATGATTTTAATATAATTTAAATTATGAGACTGATATGGAATGAAATTGTCTACAGTCATAATTTAAATCAATTAAAATAGTATTCGAACTTAATGCTATAATACTTAACTACCACACATGTATCTGACATTGTAATCATGATATTGAAGATAGTAGCACTAAGTACGAGGTATTGAATTACTGATAAATTCACAAGTCCTTTAAATATTGAAGATTTAATACTTGTGAACTTATATAAGAATTCCTTACAGATGGGATTTCCAACTAATGTGCAATGAATGGTATCCCACACTTACAAACCAGCCTTGAAAATTAACTTTAACAAGTGATTTAATAAATGTTTCTGCAAGCGACTCTTTGACTAAAAGACATGCTCTCTAAAGTAATGATACCTGGTGTTAAGGTGCCTTGTCATAGAGTGTCCACAGAGTTGTTAGATTTGAGGTTGTTTCTTATCATAATAAGAAATCAATCTTCTTCCACGAAGTTGACAGCTTCCTGAGATACTTCTCCTGTCACTAAGGTTGACAGCTTCAGAGATGTTTCTCCTGTCTTTCTTACAACCTGCATAATCTGTTTCTATACAGCCAAACATGTTAAGCACAATATCTTTAGGGTACTTTACTCCAAGAGTTGATAGTACCTTAAGATGTCTAATAATCTTGTTAATAGCTATAAGATTGGATTCTCTAGGATCCACTTGGAACTTTGCACATTGGCATCTTGAGAACATTGTATTTTGTCTATTAGCATTTGAGTAAAAGAGTGAGCTCATCATACCTCTATAGCTTGTCATTATACCTGAGTTGCACTGATCAAGCTTTAGTGGTTTCTGTTGGTAAGTAGTCTTGGCATGTTCAGAATCTTCCAAATTTTGCATCTTCAAAAGATCCTTAACTTACTTGTATTGCCATCATTCTTTTGGTTTACTTGTGCTCCTAAAAGAATTGTTCATTTGGCTTGCTTGAGCTCCTAAAAGAATTATTCTATTGGCCTGCTTAAAGTAATCTCAAAAGAATTGTAACTTTCCAACATGCTCCTCCATACCTACTCTGCAATTACTTAGCAAATAATCTTGCACAAGTTTTTGTTACTAGACTAACATATAACATTATCATTATATCACTACACATATAAAACAATATGTTTGTGCCTAGTGATAAGAGAGTTACTAATATGACGACTCTACTAGTTCATATTAAATTATAACTTCAGTTAGAGTGCCATACCATGTCCTTGACGATTGCTTGAGTAGTATTCTAGTTCATACCAACTTGAAGTGAGCTTGTGAAGAAGAGATATACATAGTCCAATAGATCTGCAACTGCAAAGTCCATGAACTGTGGTGCATTGACTTCTTCCTTTGACTCACCAACCAGGAGTGCACTTGTACACATCAACTAGAGTCCAATTCCAAGTGTAATATGTATTAAGTGCCTGATATGTCATAATATCCTCAAGTCTCGTCACTGGTACTTTCTGTCAGATATTGCTTCCTGATAATAACCTAGCATCCAGTTTGGCCTTGTCCCTCGTAACAATGCCATTATTATCCAGTTTGACTTCTGGTTATCCTTGTACCAATTACAATACTGTCATTTGGTTTGGATACCAGCTTCCCTACAATCTGCTTGCTGACTGATTGAGTTCATTTTGCTTTGCAATCACCCAACCAATCCGGATCTATCAGAGCTTCTGTAACTTTCTTAGTTTCTTCTTCAGATAGAAAACTAGAGAAATAATCATTCGCACTCAGTAGCCCTGCTAATCATTACTCCACCATCTGGATCACTTAAGAACTAGACTCTGGGAATAGACTTGACATCAAACCCTTTGTCTCAGCAGATATGTTCTTGTTTTGTTCTCTGAATTTTCAATATGGTGTAGTGTCTGACTAGTTGATCCTTCTTTTGCTCCCCCTAAGCTGTTGCTGGGATTTCCTGAAAATCCATATCCTTGCTGACTGGCTTCTTTGAAGTAATGAGATGTGTAGATACACTGTCATTCCACTACTTGGATATGGATCATCAATACCATTAATTTTTCCTGTAAAAGCTTGGAGCATTGAGTTGTTGAACTATACACTTAGACTGTCTATCATCTTCTGTTGATTAACCACAAATGCCCTGTAGGCTGTAGACTCCACTGAGTAGCCATGAAGAATATCCTCACAAGTCTGAGCTGCAAATGCCAAGATCTTCAAACAAATAAAAACATTTCATTGTTTGCTTTTGCAGAACATTCTCTCAAACACTTTCAAGTTATCCAGTATTTGCTTCTGTTGGTCATTAACTCATTAGTGGTCTTCATATATACATCCATATCAAGGCTTGATCTTACGTGTTGCAAACTGTTTTGACTGCTCCAGCCCTTTGGTATTTAGAAAGTCTTGATTAGCTTGATATTTCCTTTGTAGCTTTAATCAAGTTCTGGTTCTTCCTTTGTACCACTCCATTTTGATACGGAGCTCCCAGTGCTGAATATGTCTCAAATATTCTTGGTGTTACAGATAATAATCAGAACTGCTTCTTGAATTCAGTCCCATTATCTGACCACAAGATCATTTCTTTTACAATTACTTCCAGCTTGATCTTCTTTGATGTGATCAATCACCATCTGTGATGTCTAGTCTTGAGAACACACGAACAACAACTTTGTTTCATAAGAGTAGTCAACCACCATCACTAAGGTATATCTTTGATTTGATGTGATGTTATCTTTGACTCCTCTTTCTGACATGCCTCACATTTATCATCTTCTGAATTCCAGATGAGGCAGTCCTCTCACAAACCACTTTTCACAAAAGAGTTCCTTGAGTTGATGTTCAAGGGTGAGAGCTTTTAATGCCATAGCTAAACTTTTGTCAGATGAGGCTTTACGGTGGAAACCATTGACTTCACCTTTACTGAGATTCCAGCCTAGCCACGAGCATTTCTTTTCCTTACTCTAAGAAGAGCAAGCTTCTCAACCTTCCTGCTTCAGATGAGACACTAATCCTTCTTTGAATTGACAATTTGTCCTTTGATGCAGAACTGTCTGATAAGAGGATTTGTGCCTTGATTCTCTAGCAAGGAAGTTGCTTTAACTATTATCAATGACTCCAATGATTAGTTGTTATCAGTGATAGCAATTGTTGAATCCATGATGACATTCCTTTTCTGCATAGCTTGTCCCGTAATGAAAACCTTTGCTGTCATCTCCAAAGATTATTGACGGAATAGCTTTTGTTGATCACATTTGATTGTGAGGCTCTTTCTTTGATCATATGCCTTGAGTATGAATTACCAATAATATATATGAATCAATTAACCTGTTATGTCCTGCACTCACAAATGGATTAACATATCTTGGTACCAAACTTATCAGTTTGGGTCCAGGTGGATTAGAGATTTTACTATAAACTGAGATAACAACAGCTGCAACCTTATCATGCTAATTCTTATCTTTGACTGACCATTTTCTCCATTTTAATACCCTTGACATATTGTCTCTAGGCTAGGGGAAAATTGGTTCCAACCTTATATATGGAGGACTAGCAGTCTTTGCACTATTATAATCCTAAATATGCTTCTTCTATAATTAATGCAGGTACCAGGAGATACATTCATGGCATAAAGAATAAGCAAGCATTATATTAAGAATACATGGCATTCATTCAGAAACATTAGGCATAAGAATTAAGCAAGACAGACATGATATGGAACAAATAGAATTAACAAATAAATCACTAATTCTATCTAGTCCAATCCCGTTGAAGAATCTCATCTAGCTATCTCAATCCAATTATAACTAACACATCTTAATAAATAATTCAGAATAAATGAGCAAATCATATTATAATAGGATACAGAGAATAAGCAAAAACAAAGGTCTTATATGCTGGAAAACATCTATCTCACTAAAGCAATTAATCATGTTCAACAAATATTCAAACACATATTTAAGATCATCTAAAGTAACATGCACAAGTTAAACATCAATCCTTGTTACCAGAAAAATAATCTAGTAAACTAGTTCAGCATTATCTATGTGTGATGCTATCATGCTTGTGCGAGTGTTAAACATTTAAACACTAAGATCTTATCATGCATTGAATATTGAGAACAAGATATTGCAGTGGTTCAAGAAATTGAAACCTGAGATATATGAGTTGGATCATCTTCAGAGATTGCTATGAAAACAAGATATTCATTATTCTCGTCATCTGATCCATCCCAACTCTTTCCATGCACTATAAGTATTGACTGGCTGCTTTCCTAAGAAAACATTCCACCTTTGTCATAACTCTTCAACTGAATCCCTACTCAACCTTGTTTATCAAGCTCCTTGTTCTGTTGTAGCAAAACCCCTGATAGTTACTTGACACATATGTCTTGTCATACCTGTAGCTATCAAATCTTGTTAATGTCCCATTCTCAGTCTTGTAATCACCCCTTGAACTGAATCTGTAAGAATCTATGCTTCAGAATAGATAGGCTTGATCCTTGGATATAGATTATGTACTCCTTGTGAATCTGATGCAACTAAACTTCCCTGACAAGTGAAACACTGCCCTGACATCTAGTCCCTCAAGTACTTCTACCTGAGCTTCCTTTGATTCAGCTATCAGTAACTCTTACATTCTGTCCTGAGGTTCCAACTACACTGTATGTAACTGAGAATGTTTGTTTGTCCCGACTATTCTCTCTGACTTCCACAATTCCTGCCTGTATGATCTCATTGATTCCCGGATAAATATAGCATTGGTACAAATCATGGTGTGACTGTATAATCTAGAATCATAGAGTTGTCTTAAAATCTCCGAGAAAAATTGTACCCGTTGAATATTCATTCATTCCCTGCGTCTGAAAACCCAGTGGTATCCTATGAAGTAAGCCTTTGAGGAAGTTCCACAATTTTCGTCTGTAGGTCTTGAAATCAATTCCTTTGGAGTAAGAAAACCATTATCTATAATTTCCGTTTGAATAGCACATGGTCTTCGTTTTCTTCGAAAGATTAAAATCCACTTTAAAAAGCCCGGAGGAATCCTGAGTCTACCAATACCTTGATTACGTAAAATAAATTAATCAAAAATAAATATTTACGTAAAATCTAATTTTAAAGAATTTCAAATTTTATTAAAAATTAAATAAAATGTAAATTATTATCTAAGAAAAATTTAAATTAAAGAATTTTAAATTTTATTGAAAAAATAAATAAACCAGAAAAGAGAAATTAGGGGCAAAAAGAATATTTAAGTTGACCCAGCCTTCTACAAGTGAGCACAGATTGCAGAAGAGTTTTTGCCTTAATAAAATTCCATCTCAAAATTCTGTGGCGACCTCATTTATGGTGACTGTAGAGTGCAGATATCGGTTGTGGCGACTGTTTCAGTAGATGTTCCATGCACAGTACACGAGATACTTTTCTGTGACGACAAAATCAGGTGGCAACAGATGTATGGCGACAAGAACGGCTGACTTCAAATGTACGCCTTGGTAATCAAATTCTGCATTCCTGAGGTTCCTTTTCCCCGCGCGTGGCCTTTACTGTCACCAATCAGGCAGCCTCATTGCTTCCACTTTCTGCGCGTGTCTCCAGCACTACTGGCGCGGCGCTGTGGCGACTAATCAAACAGAAGCTGTTGTTTCCGCGCCAAGGGACTGTGTGGTGATAACAGAATAACCAGGAGGCTAGTGTAGGCGCGTGAGTGATTCCCGCGTGTGCCACTTAGTTTTGTTTGTTTTCTATTAGTTGCCTGGCGCGTAAACCAACAACTTCACTCGGGCCTGCTCAACTTTTCCGCGCAAGTATCTTAACCTCGGGCTGCCAAAAACACTTCTTTTGTTCACATACTTACAGAGAAACAAAGACACGACCTGCCAATTAAATATTACTTTGCAAACTCTATTGGTTTCTTTTCTTTGTTCACCACCTGAGTCTATGGCAGCTAAATCAACAGAAAAACAAACTGAATAACCTTAGCTACTGAAACTGGCAGCAAAAATCCGAGAGAATTAATTTAAATTAAAAAATTTATTTACTAAAACTTAAGTAATAAATTAATTTAATCAAATTTATAAAATAAATTTATTTAAATTAAGTTCATATAAACTTATTTAAATTTAATTTATAAATTAAATTTATTAAATCAAATTTACAAAATAAATTTATGTAAATGCAAATTAATAAAATAAATTAATTTATGGATCCTGATTTGTGTATCAATCAGTCTACTCTGATACCAATTGTTAGATCCTGAATTATCGTAGAAGGGGGGGTTGAATACGATAATCACTAAATTAAAAAATTCTTTCGAATCTTAGCGGATAAAATATTTAGTGCTCGGTTAGTGGTTTCGTGTTCTTGAGAGGAATAGTGTTTGGAACGATAAAAACAAGGAACACAAGATATTAGGGGAAATATATATTCGTATATAAATCTTCGAGGGTATTGCTACACTCCGATAAATAAATTAACCGACTACAATCTAAGAATAATAAAGTTCCTAGCTACTACAAAGATTTACAAATCAAATCCTATACAATGATCTAGCTTTTGTTTGTCTAGGATTTAATTATCGGGTAACAATTATAATTCCCCAATGAATATACAAGAATTAAATCGGGCATTATAACGTTACTCAAGTGAGAAATTAAATGGATATACAAAAAGCTTGAGCTTCTCTATAAATCAATGCTGCCATTTTCACTTCTCTCTTGGGAGAGAAGATGAACAGAAAAATGAATGGCTGCTTATCTTCTGCTGCAAAGTGTAGACTTTATCCAATAAAATGTGTGGCTGAGATTGAGAGACCTCTGTGGCGACAGGAAGCTCTGTGGCGACAGGTGTACATGTGTTCTGTGGCGATCATTTAGCTTTTGGAGAGATTGCCTTGTTATTTAACTCCCCTGTGGTGACCACATGGGCATCTTCTGTTTATTTTTGTGGCGCGTACTCCTTACATAGTACTAGTACTAAATTATGCATGTACTTAACCAAAACATCAAGTACACGGTTGTATGTTTTCTTTTTCTTTTTTTTTTTTTTGTTTTGTTTTCTTTTTGTTTTGTTTTGTTTTGTTTTTCTTTTCTCTTTTTCTTTTGTTTTTCTTTTTCCCTTTTTTTGTTTTCTTTTTCTTTTTCTCTTTTTTTGTTTCTTTTTCTTTATAAGTTTAAACTGTAATTAAATTAATTTATAAAATAAACTTAAATATAACTTATATAAATAAACTATTTTAGATTTATAAAATAAACTTATTTAAAGTTTATAAGATAAATCACTTTAAGTTTATTAAATAAATTATATTAAAGTCCATTAAATAATTTATTTAATTTAACAATTAAACTTTGAGCTTCGCCCGTCCCCTGAGCTGTTTAGCTGTATACCCCGCACACCTCTTCTCGTACTTTAACATATAAACGTTCAATCTAAGTACGTTCCTCAACTTAAAAATTCTTGTAAAAATAATACCCAGATTCCTTTCACGAGCTGTTGACGCCTAGTGCAACTGGTCTGGTTCATAGACGACTAACCCCGATTCAGGTCTTCGTATTATAACCTTGATTACATTGTTAAGCTTGCCTCAACTTTATTGCTTCAGACACTGACTGTCAATAAACAACTGTACTTTCACTGGAATCCTTTATGGTACTTTAGACAACGTCTTTATTAACCTCTGTCTATACCCTGTCTTCAATTTTTCAGATTCCTATGCTTCGAGCCATGTCTATCTTCAATCAATACCAATACACTGAAATCTTCTGGTAGCACTTGTATATTGAATCTTCAACATTTATGAAACCCTGAAAGTCTTTAACCTCTGTTCTTCACTGAGGCATGATCATATTAATGAACTTCTTTCAGTGACCTATAAACAGACTTCAGGCCTTCTTCTAATCTTTTGATTCTTTATATTTGCCTTGTCTTCATTCTTCCTGATTTCTTGTGTAGACGTAGTATTATTAACCTGTCCTGTTCTAGTGTTGTTATCATGTTGAGTTATCATGTAACTGTTCATACAGCTACGTAGTCTCACCAACAGTTGCTGCTTTAGTTGTAGGGACTTATCATTTATCGTTGCCCACTGGGCTTATTTTAGAACTAGATAACTGTTTTTACGTGCCTGTGATTTGCAGAAACATTATTTCGGTTTCTTTTTTTGACAAGAAAGGTTTTTTATTTTTGATTCAGAACAATAGTTGTTCCTTTTCATTGAATAATGTTACCTACAGGGTGGCACGTTTGTTTAATGGTTTATATGTTCTTGATCTTGATACTCCTGTCTATAATGTAAATAGTAATGATAATAAACGTATTAAGACGATAGACTCAAATCAAACATACCTACATACCTCTGGCATTGTCGTTTAGGTCACATAAATGAGGTAAGTTACATCAAGATGGTTACCTGGATAAGTTTGATTTCGAATCATATGAAGAATGCAAATCTTGTCTAATTGGAAAAATAACTAAAACTCCTTTTACCGGACAATGTGAAAGGGCCACTGAACGATTAGGACTTATACATAGTGATGTATGTGGTCCATTGCGTACGATGGCGAGATGTGGCTTTTATTACTTCATTATGTTTACTGATGATTTCAATAGATATGGATATGTGTACCTTTTGAAAAATAAATTTGATCCTTTTAAAAAGTTCAAAGAATACAAGGCCGAAGTGGAAAAGCAAACAGGGGAAAATATTAAAGTTCTACGATCAGATCGTGGAGGAGAATACTTAAGCCTCGAGTTTAAAGGTTTCTCGAAGGAGTGTGGTATCGTATCACAGCTTACTCCTCCTGGAATGCCTCAATGGAATGCTTCAATGGAACGGAGTTTTTGAGAGGAGAAATCGTACCTTGTTGGACATTATGCGATCGATGAAGATTCTAGCAGATCTTCCAATAAGTTTCTGGGGTTACGCTCTAGAAACGGCTGCATATACACTAAACCGAGTTCCAACTGAATCTGTTCAAAAGACTCCATATGAGATATGGGATGAGAAACATCATGGCATGTCGTTTATGAAAGTATGAGGAAGCGAAGCATTTGTGAAATGCTTGGTCTCTGACAAGCTAGGACCAAAATCAGATAAAAGCTATTTTGTGGGATATCCTGAAGAAATAAAAGGGTATAGTTTCTAAAATCCTACAAAGAACAAAATGTTTGTTGTTTGGACAGCTGTATTTCTTTAAAGAGAGTTACTTTCAAAGAAAAATAGTGGGAGGATTATAAATCTCGATGAATATCAAGATGAACAAAATAACATTGAACCGGAGTTGAAAAGTGGGCAGGATGTACATCAAGATATTCCTGCTCCGGAAATACAGGTTGTTCGTAGATCTAGTAGGACTCGTCATGAGCCAGAGGGATATTATGGATTTCTCTTGACTCAAGATGATGATATGATGCTCATAGACAATGATGAGTCTCTTACCTACCAAGAAACTATGAACAGTCTAGACTTCGAGAGATGGCTAGAGGCCATGAAATCCGAGATGGAATCCATGTATCAAAATAAAGTGTGAACTTAAGTTGATCCACCTGAAGGGGTAAAACCTATAGGGTGTAAGTAGGTTTTCAAGAAGAAAACTTACATGGATGGTAAAGTACAGACCTATAAGGCGCGACTAGTTGTAAAATGTTTTAAACAAATACATGGTATAGACTATGATGAGACTTTTTCACTAGTTGCTATGGTCAAGTCCATCAGGATTTTGATAGTAATAGCTGCTTACTACGACTATTAGATTTGGCAAATGGATGTCAAAACTGCTTTCTTAAATGGGAGCCTTGAAGGGGATGTTTACATGATACAACCTTAGGGTTTATCGATCCAAATTTTGCTAAGATGGTTTTTAAGTTGCTTTGATCTATTTATGGATTGAAGCAAGCCTCAAGGAGATGGAATCATCATTTTGATGAAACAGTCAAAGAGTTTGGCTTTATTCAAAACGAAGATGAACCGTGTGTTTACAAGAAGGTTAGTGGGAGCCATGTGACATTTCTAGTACTATATGTAGATGACATATTACGAATACGGAATGACATACCTTCTCTACAGGCTGTTAAGACTTGGTTGGGAAATAGTTTCTCAATGAAGGACTTAGGCGATGCTACCTATATATTAGGGTTCAAGATCTAGAAAGATAGATCAAGGAAATTAATCGACCTAAGTCAGAGTATATACATTGACAAAGTATTACATCATTTTGGGATGCAAGAGGCAAAAAGAGGATGTATCCCAATGTCTCATGAGATAGTGATCTCAAAAGATAATTACCCTAAATCATTAGATGATAAGGGCTGTATGAGCAAAGTTCCATATGCTTCGACAATTAAATCTATAATGTATGCGATGATATGTACTCGTCCTGATGTTTCATATGCCTTGAGTATGACGAGCAGATACTAGTCTAATCCGGGTGAGGGTCACTGGACAGCTGTCAAGAATATTCTCAAGTACTTAAAGAGGACTAAAGATTCATTTTTGGGGTATGGAGAAGATGAGAAGCTAGTTGTAAAGGGTTACACTGATGCTAGCTCCCAGACAGACAGGGATGATTCAGTATCTCAGTCAGGTTTTGTGTTTTACCTTAATGGAGGTGTTATAAGCTGGAAGAGTTCAAAGAAAGAGACAGTAGATGATTCTACAATGGAAGCTGAGTATATTGCTGCCAGTGAAGCAGCCAAAGAGGTTGTTTGGTAGCGAAAAATCATAACGGGACTTGGTATGGTTCAATTGATCGCAGATCTGGCTGATCTCTATTGCGATAACAATGGGAGCCATTGCGCAGGCTAAAGAACCAAGGGCCCATTCCAGAGCAAAGCATATACTTAGAAGATATCACTTTCTTTGAGAGATTAATGAGAAAGGAGATATACATATATGTAAAGTGCATACTGATGATAATGTTGTAGACCCACTGACCAAGGCTTTATCGCGGCAAAAGCATGACGGTCATACTAGTTCCATGGGTATTAAATACATGGGTGATTGACTCTAGTGCAAGTGGGAGATTGTTAGTGTTTGTGCCCTAGAGACAACACTATTATGTTTTATTTATGACATTTGGATTATTAATGTTTATGTTCTATCGATTATTCTTTTAATAATTTATTAAGTCTTAATTTTATGCAATATAAATATTAGATTAATAAATGTCCTTGGAATATGATATAAATTCTATATCTCTAAGTATGTGACTTAAAAATGAGATTATGTGAATAGTATCGATATTCCCAAATATCCATAGTCGAATATTATCATTAAGGGACAATAATAATGCATTAAGACTAATGTGTTTGTTGAATGACGATCACATCTCATTGATCATAGGTATAAAGATATCAAAGTCGAAAGCACAAGCAGATATAAATATACATGGTGCTGGATAGACCCAATGTGAGATTCTACATGTCTGTTGTGTCATAAATAATTCTCATAGTGATAATGATATAATGGTTCTTCGACTTGAAATCATTATATTTCTACACGATGATTAATATACCTTGATTACATCAAAAGTTGCCTTTGACCGAGTAATGATAAAAGTGGATTTCAGGTATATTAGGAATCCTGTAAGAAATATGAATGATCTAGAAATGATTTAACCCTCCTAATTTTGGAGAGATATTGTGGGCCTCTTGTGTGAGGTAGACTATGAAATGCGTGGCGTCGCACTCAAATGTTGATTTGAAATAATAGGCTACTCATTGATCAAGAAAACCTGGATTAAACCATGAAGAGGATGACACATAACATGCCTCGAGTTTAATCTATAATATTTGGTTAAAATGATTATACTACATTGTATATTATTCACGAAAGGTTTAATCGATTACCGATTTAATTATTATTAATCGGGTAGCAATGATGTATTATTAGATGCCGCTCATTGTTTACGTTTTTAAATTAGATTTAAAATTGTTGGCAACATAATAATAACCTCAAGGGTCACACAAAGAATGATCGGAGGATTATTTAATTTAAATTCAGATTTAAATTAAATGTAAGTAATTCGAATAATTTGTTATTAACTAAGTAAGACTTAATTAATTAAATAAATAAGAAATTCGAATTTAGTATTAAATCTGAAATTGAGTTATTGGGTGAATAAGTACGACTTAATTAATAATAACTAGAATTTTGGATTTATTAAAATTCTAAATTAGTTTAGGGTTAATAGTTTTTTTTCTCTTGCCTATATATTATCTTTTTAAGCCTCAACTAGGTTTTTACATTTTTATAAGATAAAACACAAACCCTAATAGCTTGAGAGAAAGAGAGATAGAAAAGGCGGTTTCTGATTTACAAGTGCTAGTACACGCTCATCCTCCGTTCGATCATTCGTGTAGATACCTTCAAGGCGTAGATCGTTTCGCGACGGGATACGTGGTGATTGTTGAAAGCTTGTACCTCCATTAGACAACAAAAATCGTAGAACTTCTTAAGGTAAACATCTTAACAACGAATTAAATATTGTCTTTTCGCATGGATCTTGCGATGAGTTTCAATTTTTCTGATTTTTACAGTTTTAAACATTGTTTTCGCTGCGTTTATGCTCGAAACCCAACATGTAGAGTAATGCAATGCATTACTTACATGAACCATTAGTGCAAGTCCAATAATATCTTAACATATTCTTTATAAATATAATAAATAATATAATTTTCAGTAATTGAGGATATTATATGACAAGTCAACTCCAACAACACTCCTTTTTTTGCTCTCTATAAATATGACAATATTAAGTTCAAATTTCACTAATAAAAAGTTATGAAGATGTAGATGAGGAGGGAAATGGATATTTAATGGTGAAAACAAAATAAGCAATGACAAGTACTTCTTTAACATAAGGGATTATAAGGATGTCTAAACTTTTGACGAGCCACTTAAGAGATTGTTGGACCACTAATTTGTGTAAGAATTCCTTAAATTTTAAGAGTTGGATAACTCAAGTGGTTAAGAGTTTATCCTCTATCGTCTCAGTGTTAGTGTTTGTACCCTAGAGACAACACTATTATGTTTATATTATGAAACATTTGGATTATTAATTATGATTCTATGGATTATTCTTTAGTAATTTATTATATCTTTATTTTCTGCGATAAAATATTAGATTAATAAATATCCTTGGAATATGATATGTAAATCTATATCTCTAAGTACATGACTTAGAAATGAGATTATGAGAATAGTATTATTATTCCTAAAGGTCCCTAGTCAGGTATTATTATTTAGGGGCGATAAAATTCGTTGAGACTAGTGTGTTTGTTGACTGATGATCACATCTCATTAATCATGGGTATGGTGATACTATAGTAAAAAACACAGGCACATATATTAAATACATGGTGCTGGATTGACCTGTTGTGAGATACTACATATTTAAGATGTCATAAGTTAATCTCACAATGATAATGATGTATTGGTCCTTATACCTGAAATCATTATATTTCTATACGAGAATTAATATATTTTGATACTATTGAAAGTTATCCTTGACCGGGTAATCATAAAGGTAGACATTGGGTATATTATGAATCGTATGAGAAATATGAATAATCTAGATGGGATTTAGCCCTCCTATATTAAAGGAGTTATATTATTGGCCTCTTGATTGAGTAAGACTATAAAATATATGGCCGTGCTCAGATAGTGATTTGTTTAATAGTTTACTCATTGGTCAAGGAAAGAAGGATTAAGCGCTTGCAGAGGATGACACAATGCATGCATCGAGTTTGATCTATAATATAAGGCTAAAAGGATTATATTACATTGTACATTATTCACGAAAGGTTTAATTGAATCACCATTTATTATTATTACTTGGGATCAATGATGTATTACTAGATGCCACTCATTATTTATAATTTTATTATTGGAAAATAAAATTATTGCCAACGTAATAATAACCTAAAGGGCCACACACAAAGAACGTTTGAACAGAGTGTTATTTAAATTATGAATTTAAATATTTTATTATTTATTCAAATTTAATTAATTAAGTGAGACTTGGTTAATTGTAAATATATTAGAATTCGAATTTAATAATAATACAAACCCAAAATAGAATCGCTCTTTTTAGAAGCCCATTAGGTTTAGTCTTAGGCCCTAATTCTCTCTCCCCTATATATGCATTAAGATGTATAATTTTAGGGTTAGAAGTTGTATCTCATTTTTAGAGAAAAACCATAGCAGCTCTACATCTAAGAGAGGCTAGAGAGAGAGAGAGAGAGAAGGAGACAACCATATCGGCTAGTGTCGGCTCCGGTGATCGTTGGACGATCGGACATTCGTGTGGATACCTTTGGTGAGTAGATCTTCGCAAGGAGGGCTGTTGTGGTTCATCAAGATCAGAATGTTCATCATATTCAGAAAGAAAGCTTTATTAAGGTACATGATCCTATTCTCCATAATCATCCGCTCATTATAGATAGATCCTGAGGTAGGGATTCAAAATTTTTGATTTTCCGCTGCGTTTATATGCCTGAATCCATAATAATGGTATCAAAGCTATGTGTATAATGGGATGATTTGGTTACGTGTTTAACAGTTTTTCAATCTATTAAGCATGAATCGGATCTGCCATGTATGTATGTGATATAGTTTATGTGTGAGATTTAATGTGCATTGTAACGCCCCCAAATCCGGGGTCAGGAATCTGGGTCGTCATGCAATCCTTCAATCATGTATAACCTGCATTAACTCAACAATCCAATAATTCCATATCATAGACCCCCAATCTCACACACTTATAAGTTATAGCCTTAGAAACGACGTACAACAAGTATCATATGTTATTAAAACTCAAATATACTTTACAGGATCTCAAATAATTATTCATAACCTCTACATGAATTACAATAATTACGAATGATATCTTATACCTATCTGATACTCTGGCCCACCTAAGACAAAGCTGCCAGAGATTCTCCCCATGACTGCAAGCGACTAAGTCCCACACCAGCATACTGGTTATCTGTTGTGCTGTGTCATTTCAAAGAAAGCAAGAGTGAGCTATAATGCCCAGCATAATAATGTACAGTATGAAATAACTATATGATAAACTCAAGTAAAACGTCATATATGATAAATATGTTTTATTCAAAAATAGTTTTCCTTGGTGATACACACCTTCTTTTGAAAACAATTCTTTAGTGGATTTATTATCCTGCGAATACCTTAATGGTAAACCCAACACTAAGCTTGGGTTACGGTATTGCATCACAATTCCAGTTGGAAGAATAGGACGTTAATTGGAGCCACCGCATACGATGATTAGTCGTACTACAGGAAAATAGTAACCTTTTCTACTAGTAGAAGGACGATACCTTCGTATCCCAGTTATCACCCTTGCCGCATTCGGGCTACGTGTCCCATTTTTCGGTATACACATACTTCACAAGTTCCTGAGTACACAGAGTACCTTCGCATGCGGTACCTTTGGTAGTCCACCTAGCACACATAGTACTAGAGTCCACCTCTCCCTTGTCCTTTAACAGAATTCTATCATATCTTGAGAACTCGAACCACATCGAAGTTCCCCCAAGCGTTTTAATTATTGATAGAAATAGCTTGTTTTATTAGCGTATATATGTATATGTATACGTACTTCCGAATTTTTCGGAGGAAGTACTAATGATGTGAGTTGACCGTTGTCAACAGATAATTAAATAAGGGGGAGTTTCTTTTGAAACTATGCTCAAATATTTAAAATAAGTCGAGATAAATTCATCGACGGTCTGAAAGTATTCGTATGGTTTCCTGAAATCCTGAAGTATTTTTGAATAGGTTTTATGATTTTTAAATCATAATAAATCATTTCATAAATAATTAATAATTAAATAATTAAACCTCGAATAATTATACTTTAAAGAATATTTGAAACAATGTTCCTCAACTAATTTATGTTTAAGTAATTTAAGTAATCTTTAATAATAATTTGGGTTTGAAATAATAATCGTTGGAGATTACTTCTCCTATCATAAATGGATAGTTAGATAATACTCATTATTCGAACAATAAATTATAGTTTAGGGAATACGATCTTTGGAAATCGAATAACTTTTGATCCGTAAATCGAAATCAAGCGATTCAAGCGCCTAAACGATCCTCATAACATTGTCTATCATAATCAAGTCTCACGTTTCAGGAAACTATAGTTTATAAATTCAGGAACTTCTGCAGAAACCTAAGTTGAGTTTTGTTTGTTTTAACGAGGTTATGATTACGATCCGCATTTCATTTACGTCTTAAATCATTATACCACCATCAACAACCATCAAATCATCATATAAACACTAACTACTCTCAAGAAAATTATGTTCTTGAGGCAACAATCATCAACCTTAAAACTAATTAACTAAACATCAAGATAATATGAAATTAATCATCAAAACCATACTTATATTCAAGATCCTTACTTTTCTTGAAACTTAAAACTTAAACAAAGTTTGGATGAATGTTTATACCTTCCTTGAAGCTTTGTAATACTTAATAAAGTCCTAAGATCCTTGATGAATCCTTGGTCTAGATTTAGGAGCCTTAAACTTTCATGAAAATCAAGAAAACAAGTTAGTGATTTTCGGAGTTACTCTTCACCCTCAACTTCAAACATTTTTATAAAATTGATAACTTCATGGATGGACATGAAATTTGGTGAGTGACTTACCCATGATATGAGAGAGTTTTGGTAAAAATTTGGTGATTTTTGAATGAGTAGAAAATGAGATATGAATTTTTCTCTCCATGGTGTTCTTGAAAATCAGCATGGTGTTTTGTGTGAGAGAGAGAGAGAGAGAGTTTGTTGCTTCTTGAATGCTTCTCTTGGAAGATTGTATTATATGACTTGTATATCTTCTATTATATATCCTAGAAATAGATAATGTTGGCATATCTTAAGACATATCTTGCTAGCTTCCTAGGTTACAAGCTAATTTATTTAGTCTTAGGTTTTAGCTTTACTATTCCTAGCTTTAGGTTATCATGCTTCCTAGTTTAGGTTACTATTTGGTAACCTAGCCATGGTTAGTTAGTTTAGTTAGTTTGGTTTGATACGTTTATTTATTCGTTTACGCGTTTGCTCGATCGCTTAATCATTTTCGTAATATTTCTCATAAACGGTTCGCGGTGTAAATCATTTCACATACATTCTTTGTATTTTGAAGTATCGTTCTTGGATATAAATTCGTAGGATTTTAAATTAGCAATTATGTTGTGATTCTTGTAATCCTTGATTGTTCGTAGATATGGTCATTTTTCAAAGTTCGTTTTCTTCGAAAACTAATAGCGTTTACATACACTTATTTGGTACGTATAATCATGTTATCAACTCCGGAACTCAATTTCTCATGCACAACATAGTGTGGGCTAAAAAGTTTTTCCCATCTGTCAGGGTTACTATTCATTAAGCTTTTTTACAAGGTCTCAAAAATTTGAGTTGTTATATTACTATTCATAAAGGTCTTTTACTGATGTGAAAATTTTGGGTTCTTACAGTCTCCCCCCCTTAAAAGGATTCCGTCCCGGAATCAGTTTAGAAACAGGCAAGGATATGCTTCTCACATGACAACCTCGAGTTCTCACGTTGGCTTTGCAGTATTTGATCTCTTCATAAAAGTTTTACTCCTCCGTCAAATATATTTTATAGTACTTGTTATTGTAGATCTATGATCTCTACACGTTGTTCCACATACGCTAATTTTGGCTGCAAGTTTATTAGCTCATTTTCAATCATATGTCTGGCTTTGACGGTTAAATTTCCTAACCTCGATTCGTGGTATTCGTTATAAACTTGGCTACCGTTCGATGATGGTGCTAATTTATATGTCAACTTTCTTAGTCCTTTAATTCTTCAACCGGTCCAATAAATCTTGGGTTCAACATTTCTTTCCCTTTAGAATCTCATCACTCCCTCCTCGGGAGGTACTTTCAACAATACTTGGTCTGTTACTTCGTACTTTCTGTCTTTATAGTTCTGGTCCGCATATCTCTATTGTTCATCCTGGGCTGCCACTAGCTGGGTTCTGATAAGTTCTAGGAATTCCTTTGGTCTATTGACTCAACTATGGTCCAGTATCCTCCGCTTACCAATTTCTTCCCAACCTAAGAGAGAACGATTCTTTCTTCCGTACAAAGCTTTGTAGCTGTTCCAATGCACGCATGATAACTCGTTATTGTTGGTAATTCGATTAACGTCAATTGGTCGCTTCATTTCCCTTAAAAATCTATAATATGGACGATTAACGCATTTTCTAGTGTTTAGAATCATCCTTTAACTTATTCGTTTCCCCCTCCATCGCTCCTACTAGTGCTAGAGTTTCGTTCCTTAACGTTTTCCCATTTTGGCGCATCATCTATGTCGATTATTTTATGTAAGAAATTCTCGTCGCATTTCTACACGCTCGTCTCCTGTTACACACTTAGCGTCAGATTTAACATTTCTTCCTGTAGTAATGTACGGCAAATCATCCTCATGTTGCCACCTTGAAGGAAGCACCATTTCATACGCAATTGATTCACACGTTTTAGGATCATGGAACGTTCAGCTTCCGTCATCGGTCGGACTTCTTTAATCATTTCCCGTATAATATCTATAGTACAACGATACCTTCTTGGTCGTACTTTTTATTCTCGCTAGCGTCTTAGACGTATTCACATTTATTAGTACCTGCTACTAGTGGCCTTTATAGGGCGTGTACAATCTTCTTTTCCTTCTATCAGCTCTAACAATGACATCCTTCATTCTTTCACGTTGTCCTTCATAAGGGATATCGACGACTATTTTTCATATGCTAGTGTTGTGGATAAAAAGCTAAGGTTGTTATTTGCTGTATTTATTACTAAGATTCGGGAGCTCAAGGCCTTTAATGGCTGCTCTCGTGTTTCGTGACTCAATCTGCCTTTACGAGATGCCTACGTATCTCTGTGAATTAGAGAATCAAGCCAAAAAATGTAGTTCTGATTGGTGGGGGTGAGACCCCTTATATAGATGTTGGGAGTCCTTGAATTGGACTTGGTATAGGAGACTTGGTGGGCAAGTCTCATAATTAGAATGGACTTTGGAGTCCTAGGTAGTAGGAAACTGATTCCTTATCCTTTTAAGTCCCCTTGAGGCTAATCTCCAAGGATTTATATCCTTATCGGGACTCTTTTCAACATCTGATTTGTCCCTTATTAATTAATTACGAAATTAATTAATAATCAGGGCTTTTGGGCCTTTTTTATTTCATCAGGCCTGATCTGGTCCATCAGGCTTAACCTTTCTGGTCTGAATATCATACATTTTCTTATTGGGCCTAGCAGTCCATTAATTATAAAATCAGGACTTATTTATCCCTATCATTTGCCCCCCAACTTTTGGGAAACATTGATCAGGTTTCGCAGAAGTTAAATCTATTCGTTCCCTTTCAGGGTTTCGTTTTTGCGTAAAGTGTGGAGTGACCTACACATTTACGATGAATCTTCCTTTTATTCAGAAATTATCTTAATTTCCAAGAATTTTTCCCTAATTTTTCGGGATTTTCTCTAATTTTCTGGATTTTTCCCTTAATTTCTAGGATTTATCCTTAATTTCTGGATTTTTCCCTAATTTTCTGGGATTTATCCTTAATTTCTGGATTTTCCCTAATTTTCTGGGATTTATCCTTAATTTCTGGATTTTTCCCTAATTTTCTGGGATTTATCCATAATTTCTGGATTTTTCCCTAATTTTCTGGGATTTATCTTTAATTTCTGGATTTTTCCCTAATTTTCTGGGATTTATCTTTAATTTCTGGATTTTTCCCTAATTTTCTGGGATTTATCCTTAATTTCTGGATTTTTCCCTAATTTTCTGGGATTTATCCTTAATTTCTGGATTTTTCCCTAATTTTCTGAAAATATTAACATTTTTTAGAAATTATTTTAAGGAATTTCCTGATTTTTTTGTAATTTTCCAGGATTTTTTCTCCTTTTTTTTTATACAATTTTCGACCAGGAATCCATTCGACCAGGATCCTGGTCGAATTAGCCCCTAATGTGCCTTGGTCGAAGGATTTTCGAGGAGGATGCTTTCGGTCAGGAGTCCTGGTCGAATTTCGGCCAGGATTTTTCCCCCTTTTTTTTTTCGACTAGGATTTTCGTCCCTTTCGGTCAGGATTCTTGCTTTTTGACCGAATTAAGCTTCTCTTACTGCCCAGGTCGACAGCTTTTCGAGCAGGAGTGTTTCGAGCAGAAGTCCTGGTCGAATTTCGGCCAGGATTTTTCCTACCCCCTTGTTCTTTTTCGAGCAGGAAACTTTCGGTCAGGATGTTGGGTCAGAATTCTTTGTTTTGACCGAATTAGCCACCTTTCTTGCCTTGGTCGAAGCAATTTCGAGCAGGATTGTTTCGACCAGGGTTTTCATTTGATTTCTAGTCGAATGAGTTTAAATTCTGGTCGATTTATGCTTAATTTTTAGCCTTAATCGACAGAACTTTGATCTCAGGTTATTCGAGCAAGATTTCCTCACTTTTTCTGGTCGAATGAGTCAGGAATGATTATTTTCATATCCTTTTTCCTTGAAGTTGGGCCATATGTTTGGGCTGGACTTTTTTTTTTTGGGTCCTTGATTTGGGCCTGGGTTTCTTGGGCCACCCTCTTAATGGGTCTTCATCCAGGGCCCATAAATCTGGGCCTTATTTGTCAACTAATTGGGCCCTCTTTCTGGGCTTTCTTGGACTGGGCCTTTATGATGCTTTAATATCCAAAGCCCATTCAAACTTGGGTTGGGCTTGAACTCTTAAGCCTGACTTCCAGAATATTCTGGAATTTTCCATATCATTACAGATTTTTCCATACTTTTCTAAGACTTTTCTAAAATATTCTGGAACATTCCAGATCCTTCCATTTTTGGGCCCATATGGGCTTTTTTTTTAGGCCCAAATCCCCTTTTTCTTGGCTATAAAGAGGTGGGATGAGAGTGTGATTCCTCACACCTCTCATTTCATTTCTTCAATCATCCTGCAAATTTCTTCCTCTTCCAACTTTCCTCCCTTAGCTCCCAGCCTTCTTTTCCAGTCTTTACTAAATGGCTGACAAGAGTTCCGAGAGAGTGGCCAAGATAGCCTCGGCTTCAAAACGAGGTAAGGATATCGAGATCCGCTCTTCATATATGTCTTTAATTGATATGATTAACACTAGGGGGGATGAATATCCCTCCACTGCACATCTCGACTCTTTTAATCATTGTAATACTTGGCACAACATAGATTTCAATAAACTAAATGCTCGTTATAACGTCCTTCCTCCTTTTAGATTAGTTCCAGTCTCTGGTGGTGACCGTACTTGCCACTGGAGACCCGATACTCTCTTCATTTACACAGATGCCCTTAATGCTGGGCTTAGGTTTCCTTTCCATCCTTTTATTCCTCATCTTTTGGCTGATCTACAAATTAATCTGTGTCAGCTTCCTCCAAACGCCTGGAGGAATATTCTATGTTTTATGGTTTGTTGTCTTAGGGAGGGCTTTCCTCTTTCTGTAGCTGTTTTTAGAAAAGTCTTTCAGTGTTACAATAGTTCTTCCAGTATCTGCGGCTGGGTCTATGTCAAGCAAAGGCCCAAAAGCAAACATATCTTTAACAGCGCCTCTATTCCTGATAATAATCAAAATTGGAGGAATAGTTTCGTCGGGTTATGTTGGGAGAATGGTGACTGGGGCACACTTTTTCGATCTTCCTTGGGAAGGTTAGTGATGGTAGCCTCAAATCCATTCACTTAACTCCCGAAGAAACTATTATTTATAATGGGCTTACTCAGGATGATGGCACGACCACCAGCTGGACTCTCTTAGAGGAGTTTTCCCTGATTCATGTGGGACTATCCTCTGTTTCTCAACAGGGTATTTTTCTTCCCTTCTCAATTTTACTTCATTTCATGCATTATTAACATCACTTATTTTGTCCTTTGCTTTGTTTCAGCTGCTAAGGAGATTAACGAGGACAATGTTCCTTTGGTTGAGGAGACAGCTAGGATGAAGAAAGCTCGGCTCGCAGGTCTAGACACCCGGGGAAAGGCGACAGAGCCTATCTTCTTGAGAAAGCAGAAAGAGCCTATGGGGGAGGCTTCAACCGAAGGAGTTGGGGGCCATAGTGCTCCTATCACTGCTGCTGCCCCTACTGCTACTGCCACAGGTGCCTTCCAGCCTCTTTGGGGATTCCGCCGAGGGGACACCGTGGTTGGTTCCACGAAACATGCTTGGGATTGGTCCTACCATAGCGTGACTCCCAAGGACTTTACTGATGTGGTGGCCACCCCTGATCTTGAGAGGATTATACTCATGGGAGCTCAGTCTCTGGCTTCGATATGCCTTCTCTTTTTTGAACTTATTTTTCGTTCTTGTAGCATTTTCTTGCCTTATACTTTCTTAATTACTTTGTTTCAGTCTAACGCCTACTTTCAAGGCGCTATGAGGCAAGCCGAATCATGGAAGCGGGCTTCTGATAAGGCCGATAATGCCCTCAGGAGGCAACAGAAGAAGTACGCTACCCTGGAGAAGAAGCTCAAGCGCAAGGAGGAAGAACTCGGAGAGTCTAACGCCGAGCTGGTGGTACTTCGGGCGGAGAAGGATAAAGCTATAGACAACTATCTGGACTTGGAGGAGTTTGCCCAATCCATGAGGATTAGGGATGATTCAGTCTTTCCCGGGTTTTTTAGGACTGGTTGGGACACGGCCCTTGGGACCGTGAACGAGGCTTGTCCTGATATTAACCCGGCGGACTATATCTGCCCTGATGACGAGGCTTTGCTACAGAGGTTTCGTACCCGAGTAGTTGTCTCGGACCATGTTCCTCAGGATCCACTCCTTCCTCCTCCCGAGTCTTCTTCCAGACCTGCTGAGGACGACAGCTCTTCCTCCTCCTCCGAGACGACAGAGACATCCAGCGAGAGTGAAGAGGACGATGATATGGATGCCGAGGGTACTTCAGCTCCTTAGAGCTTTTTCAGCCCTGCGTGGCTTGTTTTTTTTATTTTCGAGACTTTATTTATCGAACTTTTGTAACATCTATCAGATCTATTTTATTTATCACCTTCTATGCTTGCATCCATGCATTTGATTTTTATTTGTTAGGCCACAAACATACTTTGAAGAACTCATAAATTTCATAAAATTGTCTGGGATTCGTCCCTTACACAAGTCTTAATAAACTTCGTAATAAAACTAAAACATATAAATCCTAAGCAAGCAAAGCTTCAAGGTGCTTTTCAACCTACTCGCCATCCTGACGAGTGAGAATCGTATCCGGCTGCCCTACACATAGTAAACCTTCAGGTTTTGTGCATGCCAAGTTCTCGGGACTTCAAAACCATCCATAGTCTCTAGCTTGTAGGTTCCTCTACCTTGAACACTCTTGACTCTGTACGGCCCTTCCCAATTCGGGGCAAGCTTCCCTTTTTGTCCTACACCAGATGCTTCTATTTTCCTCAAGACTAGATTGCCTTGTTTAAAATACCTTTCTTTAACCCTTAGGTTATAGTAGAACGAAGCCTTTTTCTGATATTCTACTATCTTTGCATGTGCCCTATCTCGCACTTCATCGATCAGATCCAGGGCTAACCTTTGCCCTTCCTCATTTTCTTCTGCATTGAAAGCCTGAATCCTTGGAGAGGAATGTGATATCTCTACTGGAATTACTGCTTCTGCCCCATATGCCAACATGAAAGGAGTTGCATCTGTCGTGACTCTACAGGTAGTCCTATAGGCCCATAATATGGGAAGTATCTCATCCACCCAATTATTTCTTGACTTTTCGATCCTCTTCTTTAGTCCATCCAGGATTATCCGATTTGCTACCTCCGCTTGCCCATTGGCTTGCGGGTGAGCCACAGAGGTGAACCGTAACTCAATTTCATTTTCTTCGCAATACTTCTTGAATTCCTCGTTGTTGATCTCTACTGGAACTACTGCTTCTGCCCCATATGCCAACATGAAAGGAGTTGCATCTGTCGTGACTCTACAGGTAGTCCTATAGGCCCATAATATGGGAAGTATCTCATCCACCCAATTATTTCTTGACTTTTCGATCCTCTTCTTTAGTCCATCCAGGATTATCCGATTTGCTACCTCCGCTTGCCCATTGGCTTGCGGGTGAGCCACAGAGGTGAACCGTAACTCAATTTCATTTTCTTCGCAATACTTCTTGAATTCCTCGTTGTTGAATTGTGTTCCATTGTCAGTGACGAGGATACGGGGAATTCCATATCGGCACATAATGTTTTCCCACAGGAATTGTGCAACCTGCTTAGTTATGATTTTGGCCAAAGGTTTGGCTTCGATCCACTTGGTGAAATAATCAATGGCTACAATCAGAAACTTCCTTTGTGCTGTGGCCATAGGAAAAGGCCCTAAAATATCCATCCCCCACATAGCAAAGGGAATAGGTGAGTTGATAGAGGTCAGCATCTCGGGGGGTTGTCTGGCGACTGGTGCATGCTTCTGACAGCGATCACACTTCTTTACATATTCTTTGGCATCAGCCATCATTTCTGGCCAATAGAAGCCTAAACGGGTTATCTTATGAGCCAAGGCCCTGCCCCCCAAGTGTTGCCCACAAATACCTCCATGCACTTCCTCAAGAGCTAAGCATGCCTCATCGGGCCTGAGACACCTCGAGTAAGGAACCACGAAAGATCTTTTATATAGAATCCCATCTATCAAAGAGTACCTCAGTGCTCGAACAGTTAACTTCCATACCTCAATTGCATCGCTTGACAACCAACCGGTCTGAATGTGAGCCTTGATGGGATCAATCCATGACGTCCCCAAGCCTATGGGAGCCACAAGCTTAACATCTATGCTTCGTGTCTTCAAAACACGGAAGTACACACTTCCTGAACTTTCTTCAATCTCAGATGAAGCAAACTTTGATAGCGCATCTGCTTTAATATTTTCTTCCCTTGGAATGTGTTCAACATGACATCCATTAAATTGGGTCATCACAGCTCTTACTAGGCGGACATACTTAGCCATCGTATCATCCCTTGCCTCAAATTCTCCCTTTACCTGGGATATGATCAGCTTCGAGTCTCCACGGACCTTTAAATTTTTGACTCTAAGTGTCCCAGCTAGACCAAGGCCAGCTATCAGGGCTTCATACTCTGCCTCATTATTTGTGGTTGGAAAATCTAGCTTCATAGCATACTCAATTAAGAACCCATCAGGGCTTTGCAAAACCAACCCTGCTCCACTGGAATTTGTTTTTGATGCTCCATCAAAATAGAGAACCCAATATTCTTTCTCCTTGTCATTCTTCTCCCTGTCCCCATTGTCGACTCCCTTGTCTTGAGGTATGGTATCTTCCTGCCCCCCGACTTCTTGGTTGGGTATGGTACATTCCACCACGAAGTCAGCTAGTGCCTGGGCTTTTATGGTCGTACGTGGCTTATACTTGAGATCGAACTCTCCCAACTCTATTGCCCACTTAATCAGTCTCCCACTTGCCTTGGGACTGTGAATGATATTTCTCAGTGGCTGATTTGTTAGCACTTCAATTTGGTGAGCTTGAAAATAAGGACGCAGCTTTTTTGAAGCCATTACCAAGGCTAAAGCGAATTTCTCAATGGCTGAATAATTCAACTCAGCACCATGCAAAATTTTGCTGACATAGTATACGGGTTTCTGGACTTTCAGTTCCTCCTTAACCAACACGGCGCTCAAGGCGCTCTCTGAAACAGCCAAGTACAAGAATAAAACTTCATTCAGAACTGGCTTGGCCAACAACGGGGCCTGGCCCATATACTTCTTTAATTCTTCAAATGCCTTCTGATTTTCCTCACTCCATACAAAGTCTTTGATGTTCTTTAGTGACTTGAAAAATGACAAGCACTTGTCTCCTGACTTGGAGATGAATCGTCCTAACGCAGCAACCCTTCCTGTGAGCTTCTGAACATCCTTGACAGTTTTGGGGGGTTCCATGTCCAGGATTGCCTTTATTTTATCGGGGTTTGCCTCAATTCCCCTCTTCGAGACCATCAATCCCAAGAATTTTCCAGATCCTACTCCGAAAGCACACTTCGTCGGATTCAACATCATCTTGTGGTACCTCAGGACCTCAAAAGCTTCCCTTAAATGGGCTATATGATCAGTCTTTACTAGACTCTTGACTAACATGTCATCAACATAGACTTCCATAGTCTTACCAATAAGATCCTTAAAAATTCTATTCACCAACCTTTGATAGGTGGCTCCTGCATTCTTGAGACCAAACGCCATAACAAGATAACAATAAACACCAAATTCAGTGATAAATGATACCTTTGGAATGTCATCCTTATGTATTTTGATCTGGTTGTATCCGCTAAACCCATCCATGAAACTCAGCATCTCATGTCCAGCGGTGGCATCAATCAAAGTATCAATTCTAGGCAGCGGAAAACAGTCTTTGGGGCATGCATCATTCAGATCGGTGAAGTCTATACACATCCTCCACTTTCCATTAGCCTTCTTCACCATTACAGGGTTTGCTAACCACTCCGGAAATTGAATCTCCTCAATGAAACCAGCCTCTAAGAGCTTTTCCACTTCCTGCTTTATAGCCTCTTGTCTTTCCGGGGCAAAATTTCTTTTCTTTTGTTTCACTGTCTTCCGGCTTGGATCTACGTTTAGCTTGTGAGTAATTAACTACGGGTCTATGCCTGGCATATCAGCTGCTGACCATGCAAACACATCACTATTTTCTTGCAAAAATTTCACTAACGTCCCTCTAAGGGGCTCCTCTAATGTGGCTCCAATGAAAGTCGTCCTCTCAGGATTCTCGGGGTCTAAAGGAACCGAAACCAATTCTTCTGCTGGCCTTCCTCTATTCTCATCATTTTCTCGAACATCCATATCTTCAATAGGAAGAACCTGCCCCCCGACTCCATCTGCCCTCAAAGAGGCCACATAACAGCTTCTAGCCATTTTTTGATCTCCTCTCTCTTCTCCAATCCCGTTTCGGGTGGGAAACTTCATGACTGAATGGTAGGAAGAGGGGACTGCCTTGAAGGCATGTATCCCTGTTCTCCCCATGATAGCATTATAAGTTGAACTAGCCTTTACCATCACGAAATCCAGCATCTGCGTTGCTTGCCTTGGCTCCGTACCTATGGTGGTTGGCAATTTGATTATCCCTTCCACAGGACATTCTACTCCAGCAAATCCATATATCGGCATATCGGTTGGTGTTAACTGGGAGTCGTTATACCCCATCCTTAGAAAGGTGTCGTGGAGCAAGATATCCACAGAAGCACCATTATCCACAAGGACCCTCTTAACCGGGCTATTTCCTATTATTGGTGTTATGACCAGCGGGTCGTCATGGGGAAACTTCACACCCTCTAGGTCGGAATCATCAAAAGCCAATGTTACTTCTGTCCTGGCCCTCTTTGGGGCTTCTCCAACAATATGCATAACCTCTCTAGTATATGCCTTTCTGGAATTTTTGGACAATCCAGCAGCAGTTGGACCTCCAAAGATCGTGTTTATCACAGGCCCTCGAGGTCTCGGCCCTCCATAAATGGTGTTTATAACTGGTCCTCTAGGCTGGGGGTTTCGCCCCTGATCGTCTTGGTCCCTCCTACGATCTTCAAAGTTCTTCCTTTCATTATTATTTCTGTCTCCTCCATCTCCAGTATACTTGTTCAATCTTCCTTTTCGAATCAAAAACTCAATTTCATCTTTCAACTGCCTACACTCATCGGTGTCATGGCCAACATCTTTGTGAAACCTGCAATACTTGCCCTTATCTAGCTTGGCGGGATCAGCCTTCAAGGGCTTAGGCCAGCGAATATCTCTGTCTTTCTCAATCTCCATCAAAATCTGACTTCTGGGAGCATTCAGCTTAGCGTATTCAGTGAACTTTTGCCCAGGTCCTTCCTTCTTGGGGGTTGAATCAGGGTTTTGTTCGGTTCTAGGATATTTATCCTTAGCAATATACTCCAAATCAGTTTTTCGTTTCTTGCCTCCAGTGGGCTCATTACTTACTACGGTCTTCCTCATACTTTCTTCAACCTTGATATACTTCCCTGCCCTCTCTTGGAGCTGCAACATGCTCTCAGGGGGTCGTTTGGCCAAAGACATCTTGAAAAACTCATCCCTAGTTCCTTGTTGCAGTGCTATCATGGCTACCTTATCATCAAGGTCTGGGACTTTTAAAGCCTCCTTTGTAAAACGATTCAGGTAATCTCTTAAGGATTCCTTAGCTCCCTGCACAAGACTCATAAGAGATGCTGAACTTTTCTCATGGACTCTTCCACTGATGAATTGCTTAATAAAAGCCTGACTTAATTCTATGAATGATCCAATAGAATTTGGGGGTAGGCGACTGTACCATCTTTGAGCCATACCCGACAGGGTTTGAGGGAAGGCCCGACATTTTATAGCATCATTCACGGGTTGCAGCAGCAGTGCATTAGAGAATGTCCTAACATGATTAGCGGGGTCTCCCGTGCCATCATAGGCTTTGATAGTGGGCATCTTGAATTTCCTTGAGATATGGGCATTCATTATCTCTTCTGTGAAGGGTGGAGTTGGATCATCAGGATCTCCAAGGGGAAGGAGATTGCTTGGATCAGTTCTTGGGACAGCAGCCCTTCTTCTTACCGGACCATCCAGGTCTATGATAGGAGGAGGATTTCTCCCCCTAGGAGGCATGTGGGGTCTGGTGGCTTGGTGAGCCTCCAAATCACGCCTCAGCCTTTGGATTTCAGCCTCATGAGCCCTGATCTTTTCCTGCACTTCTTGGGGATTCGCCCCTGGGGTGCTTTGGGGGCGTTGCCTTCCATCAGCCATTGGCTCTTTTCCAGGACGCCTCCTTCTCGGGGCCACTTCATCATCCGAAGATTCGGAGTCTCTCTCAGTGTATGGACCAGAAAATTCCCGATCCTCAGGGATAGGATCCAAACCTCGTATATAGGGGGGCGACCGCCCTCGTGCTTCACTTCGCCCAGCATATCCGCTTCCTCCAACCTCAGGGTGAAGGGGCATCCCATAAGGGGGGTTAGTAGTAACAATAGTTGAATATTCATACCCGACGGGTCGAGAATTCACAGGTATATGTATTTGTTGAACTTGAGGATTCGTACCTTGAATCGGGGGAGTTGTCCCTTGTAGCTGGGGTTGAGTTGCCCCTGTCTGGGCTTCCTCCTGAGTAGATGCATAAGTTGAATGGGGAGGAACCTCCACGGTTGATGAAATCACCTGGGTTGTCTCTAATGGTGTTCCTTCCTCTAGAGCTCCAATTGTTCTCCGTGTTCTCGCCATGGTTGTTGTTGTGTTTCCCACAGACGGCGCTAAATGTTGTGGATAAAAAGTTAAGGTTGTTATTTGCTGTATTTATTACTAAGATTCGGGAGCTCAAGGCCTTTAATGGCTGCTCTCGTGTTTCGTGACTCAATCTGCCTTTACGAGATGCCTACGTATCTCTGTGAATTAGAGAATCAAGCCAAAAAACGTAGTTCTGATTGGTGGGGGTGAGACCCCTTATATAGATGTTGGGAGTCCTTGAATTGGACTTGGTATAGGAGACTTGGTGGGCAAGTCTCATAATTAGAATGGACTTTGGAGTCCTAGGTAGTAGGAAACTGATTCCTTATCCTTTTAGGTCCCCTTGAGGCTAATCTCCAAGGATTTATATCCTTATCGGGACTCTTTTCAACATCTGATTTGTCCCTTATTAATTAATTACGAAATTAATTAATAATCAGGGCTTTTGGGCCTTTTTTATTCCATCAGGCCTGATCTGGTCCATCAGGCTTAACCTTTCTGGTCTGAATATCATACATTTTCTTATTGGGCCTAGCAGTCCATTAATTATAAAATCAGGACTTATTTATCCCTATCAGTTAGCATATTCTAGCATAGTAAGTACATCTACACGAATTATCTGTCAACAATAGGCGATTCCCCTAACCGTTTCAAATAAAAGGTAAGCCGCTAGACGTATCTTCAATGGTCAGGATAGTCCTCTCATTCTACTTGTCGATTTGAGAACTCTAAGTCGTGCCTTTGTCCGTCCTTTTTCGCAAAATATCTTGGAAAATAGTCCCGTTGTGAAATTAAATCTTGGGTCCTTGCGCGACGCAGTCATCACGGGGTCTCTCTGTCCAAATTATCTCTTCTGCGTTCATAACAATTTTGTAGAGTGGAGATCTATCGTTGCATAATAAAATAAGCGGTCCTATTTAATCTATCACTCAAAATCCTCAAATAGCACGACAACTAACTTGCTTCTTGATAATCCTCCTTCAAAATTTATTATAATAAACTCTTACTCCCATTTGGGTCATTTACAAGCCGCAATCGCCAAAATTTGAATCCTAGCCTTTCCTTTCCAAAATTTACTCATAAGTTAAACTTTTTGTCTGTTTTAGTGCGAACCTTATCGCGATTATTCTAGATTATTATTAGAATACCTTATGTCACGGTACTTAAGTCGCATAGACATATCATTATACTTCACACAAAATCATATTCCTCGAATTCATACATGCTCGGTCTTTCCCGAATTTATTAGTACTTATCCCGATAGTGTTTCACAGAAGCGTACCTCACTAATCACGTTGGTATCTTATTATCGTTCTTCTATAATCATGTTAAAGATCCTTAGGATGATAACCAAACATGGTATTCCCTTTTTAAAATAACTTACTCATCACGATACTTCGATTGCACCATCATAACATTGAATTTTTCATTCTCATATTACAACAATCAGTTATTAACTATACCTCTCTTTGTTCGGAAGGCAATTAGCCTTGGAAGAATATTTTTTATGATATCGATGCAATTTAGACAATCTTAACCAGATTTTAAAATCTAATATCTGAAAAAAAATGAGCTCTGAATAAAAGAGTCGCAACACTCAAAAGATTTATAACTTGAAAGGAAGATTACAACAAAGATTATCCTTCCATGTCCTTAGAATTTTATATTGTGATATTATAAAGAATATCCATTAAAAGCAATAATTGCTGAATAATAACATCATACGAATGATACTTGTAAGATTTTTCCATTGAAAGAATACTTTTCTTTTCGAATAGTGAAGGAAATTTGAAATAACATCCTCAACCAAAGGTTAATCATTGAGGTTTCAAAGAGATGCTATTTGATAGAAGAACTTTTATTCAAAGGTTAACAAATAGGGAAGTATATTGTTCTTCAATCACTTTATGATTTTAATTCGATATTCGTTATATAAATGAAAGAATAGAATATTTTATGAACAAAATATTTCATAAAACTAAATATGAATTCTCGTTTGAGTGGGAGACCTAGTTAGGTCTCAATTAAATCATCCTTTAAAAATTTCATCAACGATTAATCTTGCATATATAATGCATTGTAAAAAAAATTTGATTGGAAGTGGAACTAGAAAAATAATAATAGTCCATATCAAGCAATATTATTAATCGGCTAAGAAAATGGTCAGCTCAATCAGTTTGGCCCATAGCAACTAGCTAGAGCGAGTAGCTAGGCTTTCATCGTATTAATTAAAATTTCGACTAGTTAGGACATTAACTAGTCATTCATGAGAACATATAAAATTAAGCATATTTTAGTTTGTTCAAAAAAGAGAATCTCAATATTGTTACCACTAAGAATTTGTGGCTACCTGGATGACGATTTCAAAATAAAGAGTTTTCCAATTGGGGATGAGAAAAGCAATTATAACTCTAAATTGAGTGGTCTTAGCATCGGAACAATTGATAGCCTCTCATCAAATATTTCTTGCCAATAAAATGGTACACTCATAGATGCCATTGTTCATATACTTTATCAGATTCTCAAATAGAATTGAATTTAGAATACCAATATCATTTTGGCACCCTTACTATGATTTCAAAGTTCAATATACAATTTCATCCCGATTAGAAGAAAAGGATTCCAGAGGAATCCATGGATATTAGATCATCCATATTTTTTACAATTTGTTAAATATTTACGATCTCGACTGAGAAGCGTAAGTATGAAAGAAGAATCAAATGAAGATATTCATTATGAATATTCATCGATGAATTGAGGAAATTTATGAAAAAATTCCTTGGATAATTGAAATAAAGTATAAATAGCTCTGAGCCGAATAAGAAGATCATAATCTATGAATGAAAGTTTATTGATCAACTAAAAGTATTGAACAAGTCCTGATGCGGAGAAAGTCTATTCAAGTTGTTGGTCACATCAGAAGTTCAGAGTAGGGAACTAAAATGATTGCCTAATATGACTTATCAAGGCAATACGAATGATCAACAGTTTGGAGGGAGTAGCATGACAATGAGTAGGTGCCAAAATATTTCACTGATTATCCTAACTCTCGTTATTATCAGTCTGAGGATGATACCACCTCTTCGTCTTTGTAATTCCTTATTTCAGCTAGTGTCTCTTTCAAATCATTTTAAAATCGCTTACTAACTTGACTTTCGCACGTATATCTGTCATTCATGTGTTTTACCTCGAAGTCCTTACTCAGAAATATTCCAAAAGCATCTTTTAAGCTGATAGGGGCCTACTACACGCATCCGTTACTAACTACAAGTGGTCAGTTCTCCTTGGGAATATATCAAAGAGATCTCTTAGGGATCTCAATGCAGTTCATAAGTTCGGTGGCATGTGTGTGTAAGTGAACATACATTACTGAATATATTACAGGTCTACGAGTATATATACGTAGTCTCTAACATTATTTCTACCGAAGAATTCCGCTCTAAACTCACGGGTCTATCCTTTTAAAAGGTTCTAAGATTAAACTATTGCTCGTTGTAATCTTACGCCATTCAATTGTAGGCATGCCATCAATTCTCGATGCTCTCGATCTCTGAGCTAAACCATCATAACCTTACATGTTAAGTACACTAATAATATCATGTAGTGTAGTCGTCTTACGATAACATTCTTATATTACATTCAAATCTTCCTTAATAGAAAATATCCTTAAGGGTATATTGAACACTATCTCTGGTGAATTCGTGATTAATACGATGTTCACATCCTCATTGGTAAAATGACACCTTCAACTAGTTTGGGTCAATAACCTCAACTGTATATTAATAATTAGACTTCATGGTTTTCACATGTGATGTCCCCTCATGGGAAACCTATGAAGAACTACGAGTAACAAGGCTCGTGTTGTCCAAATGAACATTTGGTGTTGATAATACCGTTTTTCCCCAAATGCCCTGGAGACTCAGCTCCGAGTTTTACATCCACATCATTTTCAAATCTTATATGATTCTAATTTTTCTTTTCATCATTCTGATAATCTCCAATGGTTCCATTAGAAACATTTTAATACCTCAAATATACACATATCCTAACTTACACCTTGGGGCTACATCCGGTAGTCCAATGATGAACTCTATATGAGCTCTTACGCAATTTCGAATATAGACAAATTCCTAACACTCTCGTCTCTTAGTACTATAACTTAATGCTCTGATACCATTTCTGTAACGCCCCCAAATCTGGGGTCAGGAATCTGGGTCATCACGCAATCCTTCAATCATGTGTAACCTGCATTAACTCAACAATCCAATAATTCCATATCACAGAACCCCAATCTCATACACTCACAAGTTATAGCCTTAGAAACGACGTATAACAAGTATCATCTGTTATTAAAACTCAAATGTACTTTACAGGATCTCAAACAATTATTCATAACCTCTACATGAAGTTACAATAATTACGACTGATATCTTATACCTATCTGATACTCTGGCCCACCTGAGACAAAGCTGCCAGAGATTCTCCCCATGACTGCAAGCGACTAAGTCCCACACCAGCATATCGGTTATCTGTTGTGTTGTGTCATTTAAAAGAAAGCAAGACTGAGCTATAATGCCCATCATAATAATGTACAGTATGAAATGACTGTATGATAAACTCAAGTAAAACGTCATATATGATAAATATGTTTTATTCAAAAATAGTTTTCCTTGGTCATACACACCTTTTTTTGAAAATAATTCTTTAGTGGATTTATTATCCTGGGAATACGTTAATGGTAAACCCAGCATTAAGCTTGGGTTACGGTATTGCATCACAATTCCAGTTGGAAGAATAGGACGTTAATTGGAGCCGCCGCATACGATGATCAGTCGTACTACGGGAAAATAGTAACCTTTTCTACTAGTAGAAGGACGACACCTTCGTATCCCGGTTATCACCCTTGCCGCATTCGGGCTACGTGTCCCATTTTTGGGTATACACATACTTCACAAGTTCCTGAGAACACAGAGTACCTTCGCCTACGGTACCTTTGGTAGTCCACCTAGCACTCATAGTACTAGAGTCTACCCCTCCCTTGTCCTTTAACAGAATTCTATCATATCTTGAGAACTCGAACCACATCGAAGTTCCCCCAAGCATTTTGCTTGTTGATAGAAACAACTTGTTTTATTAGCATATATATGTATATGTATACGTACTTCCGAATTTTTCGGAGGAAGTACCAAGGATGTGAGTTGACCGTTGTTAACAGATAATTAAATAAGGGGGAGTTTCTTTTGAAACTATGCTCAAATATTTAAAATAAGTTGAGATAAATTCATCGACGGTCTGAAAGTATTCGTATGGTTTCCTGAAATCCTGGAGTATTTTTGAATAAGGTTTTATGATTTTTAAATCATAATAAATCATTTCATAAATAATTAATAATTAAATATTAATCGTTAAATAATTAAACCTCGAATAATTATACTTTAAAAGAATATTTGAAACAATGTTCCTCAACTAATTTATGTTTAAGTAATTTAAGTAATCTTTAATAATAATTTGGGTTTGAAATAATAATCGTTGGAGATTACTTCTCCTATCATAAATGGATAGTTAGATAATACTCATTATTTGAACAATAAATTATAGTTGAGGGAATACGATCTTTGAAAAACGTTTTAATAAAAGTTCGAGGTATTTAATGTTTCGCAAGTGGACATCGAGTCCCTTGGAATAAAATAAGTACGAACTTTTAATGGTCCAAAACATCTCCGGGATGATTCCTGAGTTTATACTTTATAAAAACTAACCGACTCTCGGTCTTATAACTTATATATCACGCTCTACTATAGCGTTTGTATTCTTAAATAAAACACCTCTGGAATACTTCCGGGTTTTCATAAAATTATACTGACCGATCCTCGGTCTAAAGTATACTGCTCTTATATACAACGCTACTCTCTAGCGTTATCGATTGAAATTCGGTAATATTCATTTACCAAAATCATTATCATATGGTATGATATTATATAACATAATTCATAAAAAATCGTAAATATAGCATCATGTATATATCGATATTATTTGAAAATAAACACAACACAACAGTTTCAAAAAGGTAGGGTTTGAAAACTTGCCTGGAGTCCAAGATACGTTTTCCGACTTCCTCTTGTTTCGGGTGTTCTATTCAACAAATATCATAATCTTAATCAGGATTCCTACTCTCATCACCAACTTATATTCTAATAAGCTCAATACTTCATAATTTTCAATATTCGACCGACTCGAAATAAGTATCAATCCTTGGTCGAAACGGACAGTCAAAGTAGTCTTCTAGAGTTGACTTTACCGAATGTTACTATTGCGCGACTCGCACTCTATCATTTTTAATAAATCGTAAAATTAATATTTTTATACGAAACCTACCGCGAGGAGCTTCTTAAGTTCTTGTAATATTTATCCTAATAGTTTCATTTTGATAAAATGAATTTAATTAGGTGAAACACATTTCAAAAGTTCAGTCAACTACGGAGTTTTACTATTCAAATCGTTTTCACTAAAACGTTGATATCTCTCAAACCGTTAATTCAATTGACGCACCGTTTTCACGTGCGCGATCTAGACAAAATTTAGAACACATCATTTGAAAATGGTTTTCTGGTAACAAGTGGCAGTTTCCTAACAGAGGAATGTTTTTGACATTCGTACTCCGCGAGACCTCGGCTCCGACATTATTTTAAAATTGAAAAATCAACATTTTTACTTGAAATTTTTCTGAAAGCTAATAAAATCTATTTCTTACTCTCTGTAATAATTTCTTGATTTTTAAATATTTTTAAGTCGATCATTTATATTTACAAGGTTCGTATTTTGTAGCAGTTTTGTCGCGTAAATCTATTTTACTAAATCGGTCATAACTTTTGATCCGTAAATCAGAATCAAGCGATTCAAGGGCCTAAACGATCCTCATAACATTGTCTATCATAATCAAGTCTCACGTTTCAGGAAACTACAGTTTGTACATTCGGGAACTTCTGCAGAAACTTAAGTTGAGTTTTGTTTGTTTGAGGTTATGATCACGATCCGAGTTTCATTTACATCTTAAATCATTATACCACCATCAACAACCATCAAATAATCATATCAACACTAACTACTCTCAAGAAAATCATGTTCATGAAGCAAAAATCATCAACCTTAAAACTAATTAATTAAACATCAAGATAATATGAAATTAATCATTAAAACCATACTTATATCCAAGATCCATACTTTTCTTGAAACTTAAAACTTAAACAAAGTTTGGATGAATGTTTATACCTTCCTTGAAGCTTGTTAATACTTAATAAAGTCCTAAGATCCTTGATGAATCCTTGGTCTAGCTTTAGGAGCCTTAAACTTTCATGAAAATCAAGAAAACAAGTTAGTAATTTTCGGAGTTACTATTCACCCTCAACTTCAAACATTTATATAAAATTTAGAACTTCATGGATGGGCATGAAATTTGATGCAGTGACTTACTCATGATATGAGAGAGGTTTGGTAAAAATTTATTGATTTTTGAATGAGTAGAACATGAGATATGAATTTTTCTCTCCATGGTGTTCTTGAAAATCAGCATGGTGTTTTGTGTATGAGAGAGAGAGAGTTTGTTGCTTCTTGAATGCTTCTCTTGGAAGATTGTATTATATGACTTGTATATCTTCTAGTATATATCCTAGGAATAGATAATGTTGGCATATCTTAAGACATATCTTGCTAGCTTCCTAGGTTAGAAGCTAATCTATTTAGTCTTAGGTTTTAGCTTTACTATTCCTAGCTTTAGGTTATCATGCTTCCTAGTTTAGGTTACTATTTGGTAACCTAGCCATGGTTAGTTTCTAACCATGGTTAGTTAGTTTGGTTTGATACGTTTATTTATTCGTTTACGCGTTTGCTCGGTCGCTTAATCATTTTCGTAATAATTTCTCGTAAACGGTTCGCGGTGTAAATCATTTCACATACATTCTTTATGTTTTGAAGTATCGTTCTTGGATATAAATCCGTATGATTTTAAATTAGAAATTATATTGTGATTCCTGTAATCCTTGATGGTTCGTAGATTCGGTCATTTTTCAAAGTTCGTTTTCTTCGAAAACTAATAGCGTTTACATACACTTATTTGGTACGTATAATCATGTTATCAATCCCCGAAACTCAATTTCTCATGCACAACATAGTGTGGGCTAAAAAGTTTTTCCCATATGTCAGGGTTACTATTCATTAAGCGTTTTACAAGGTCTCAAAAATTCGAGTTGTTATATTACTATTCATAAAGGTCTTTTACTTATGTGAAAAATTTGGGTTCTTACATGCATGTTGTTATGTTGATTTATGATCGAAGTGTTATGTAGAGCTTTCTGTACATTCACGTGATGTTTACGTATATGATGGTATTAACACATTATATTATGCCATGACTGATTATTATTCAATTTGTATGTTATGCATGATATCTGGTTTAAGATACTGATCTAAACTGTTGGACAAATAGTGTATTGACATGATCTGTTCTACGGGGAATGATTAGTGTGTATATGATACATACTTCTGAAACTGCATATGATGCAGTAGGGGTAGAGACTGGTTCAGAGAAGATCTATAGTTCTGAAACTGGATTTCTGTACTAGACTGGTTTTCCGTTGATAGCATAGAACTGATTATCCGTTGATGGATTTATCCGTTGATAGATTTATCCGTTGATGGAATTATCCATTGATGGATTTATCCGTTGATAGATTTATCCGTTGGTGGATTTGTGCTATTATCCGTTAAAACTGCATTTGATGCAGTAATGGCAGAGGCTGGTTTCGATATGATCTTTAATCCCGAAATTGAGATTTCTAATACTAGACTGGTCTTCCAAAATTAAAAATTTCTCTTTCGAGCTGACCCCAGCCGGGGTCTGCCACCCCCGGTGTAATATCTAGGATATATCGTGTAATTATTTTTGCTAATAAATAAATATTATGCATGTTCAATATTTATTCTGTGAATTATGTGTTAAGTGGTATATGTGTTTGGATGTTTGAAATTGATATAATTTGAGTATTTTAATTTTTATATGTCCAAAATAAAATATAGATAATTGTCATCTCTTCCGATTTATTTTTTTAGTTGATTTAGTGATTTTATGTGAAATTTATGGATTTAATAAATTCTTTTTCCGAGTATCTATAAACTATTTTATATAATCGGGAACCAGCCGACTTCACCTGTTTTTAAGTTTTTATAACCCGACACTCTTCCGAGAACTCCTTCCTAATCTAATTGCAATATTCCAAGCATTTTCCATATTTTGACTTTTTCGATCCGGCGTACGGTTTGTCCTGCGCGGGTCCCGGCGTCAATATTTTCGATACAAAATTCGTTTCGGTAAATCAATAAAACTCGAATTCTTGATAAACGGGATTTTTTTATTTAACTACTATAATTATCACCTCGTAACACGTGTAACCAGGCGCTGAGACCAAGACCGTAATACAAATTGTACAGATTTGGATAATTATTCCGAAACCGGTACCGTTTTGGATCTGTTTTTATAAATAAACGTACTATTTTATATCCAGAATGATCCAACGGGATACTATTTTTCCGTAAATATAAATAGCCCTTACCGTAATTATTTTCTTACCGAAAATCATTTGCAAACCAGTAAAATCTTTATAAAACAGAGAAAATACTATATTTATATTTCGTTCTTCGTAATCAAACTCAAATCCGGAGGCGTTATCGATATCGGATTTTGGCGTGCATATAGTCAAAACGAAGCTATTGATTTGTACTTTCAGAATCATCCATCAAAATCATTGCAGAATTAAAGGGTAATTTCCTATAAACTGATTTATATTCGAATTTTTAAGAATTAAAATTTGGGTTTTGAGTTCGAGCAACTATTTGTATGATTTGATGAGTGCATGTTGTAGCTCTTCTTTTCCTGATGATTTTGGTATGTCATATGATCAATTTGGAGTTAATAACATGTTTAAATTAGGGTTTGATTCTCAAATTTTATAATTAGGGTTTATACTCGTTTGAATGTTCTTGATTAAATTTGGGGGTTTCTTATTTAGGGATTTGTAGACGTTCCAGAGGGGTGGGTTTTGTTCACCATGAAATTTGGAATCGACTCGTATATAGCTTGCAAATCGACGTTGTCTGTAGAAGGAGTATTATTAATTCGAAGTTTTGCCGGATTATAATATAACCGGCGGCGTTCATATTTTTCGGACAAAAATCAGGTTGAATCGTTACGTTGTTGTTGATTTTACTGATGGATTTGAGTTCCGAGCATCGCGTTCTACGTTTCCCCGTTTATTTGGTCGTGTTCTGGCCTGTTATGAAGCTCGCCGGAAAGGTTCAAGTCGCCGGCAATGGCTGCGCCGGCGACGTGGTGAAGGTGATGACAAAAGTGAAGAAAGGTCCCTGACCTTTCTGTGATATTGCAGAGTAGTCCCTGTGTTTTAAAAACGTATAAAATTTATAATTTCGTTTTAAAATCTTATGAAAATAAGATTTCTATTTACAAAATTTTCGAATTTAGGATTTTTGTTTATAAACTTTTCAAAAATAGGATTTCTTTTCATAAAATGATTTTAAAAATAGTTTTAATTATTTTAAATTCCAAAAATCATTTATTTTAATTCCAAAATTTGTTTTTAATTAAAAATAAATCTAAATTACTTAATTAATTAATTTTAATTAATAATTAATTGATTAATTGATCAATTAATTTAAATATTAATTGATTAATTAGTTTAATTATTTATTAATTGATTTAATTGATTATTTAATTGGATTTAATTATTTTAAAATGATTTAAAATCCTGAAAAATAGTTTCGAGCTTTAAAATATTATTTTAAATTATTTTCAAGGCTCGATAATTATTATAAAATTATTTTAGAGTCAGATTCGAGTAATCCGACTCTGTTTATGACCCGAAATTGATCCAACGACCCGTTTTGACTCCGAAAAATGTTTTAAAAATCATATTAAATACCTGAAAGAGTGTTTATGACCCGAGACCTCTTTATAAATGAAATTTCATTAGTTGTTTAATGTGATATGTGTTATACGTGACTTGTTTATTGGACTATTGATCTATATATTCGGTGTTTATTTGTTTTTAGCATAACTTTCAATCCGTTAATCGGATTTGGGTAAAACGAAGGGTAGATAGAAGTATATACCGAATAAAATCATATGAGTTGAGTATTGATAGATACTTATGATATGTGAGCAGAAGAAGCAAGGCGTAGGAAAGGGAAACAAGTAGTCGAGAAGTAGGAGATTGTGATTGGAAATTTGTGAAGTATAGCGAGCTAGTACCAGGCAAGTGTTCTGAACTTTCTCGAGATATATTGTAGATAATTGATAGTCTTGTTTTATATTGCAAGTGCTTTGAAGCACTGAACCCTAAACCTTGATTCCAGTTATTGATCTTTGAGTCGTAAACCTTATTCCAGTTACCCGAATACAAACCACTGAGATACGATATTACTCCACAAATACATACAAACCAAATACCAAACACTGACCAAG
>NW_027417393.1:0-80426 GCF_009905375.1 Apium graveolens
ACTAAGGGTTCAAAATAATATTTTCGCAAAATTTAAAATCACTTGAGACAAATAATTCAGATTTCCAAAACAGAGGGTGTCATAAGTAAATTTGAAAATCGCATAAACAGATATTTATAATTTTCCAAATCAATTTTTAAAACAATTTTCAGAAGTCAAAATATCCAAAAATTTTAATGGAGCGGATAAAATATGAAATTCAACAAAGCGGAGATATTAAATTTCTAAGAAGAGGAGTGCTGAATAAAAAGGGGACAGAATCCGTACCTCGAATGTCGCAACTAAAATAATATCAAAATCCGTAAACGATCTGCTAAAACCCCGACCCGTGATCTAAATACAAAATTATAATTTACAATTAATATACATTTTATATATTCATTATTAAGTAATCAGTACTACTCAATTTATTTACAAAATTATTAATCATACTACTTGCCTCGTGAACATAACTACATGTCACTACAGCCATAATGTAAATATTTATTAATTTATCAAGTTAACTGAATCCAGGTGAATGTATATACTAGTTTATTATCAAGCCACGACATTAATTATGTTAAAAAAAAAACCAAACTAACAATCACACTCCAAAACATGGATAACCCTCCGGGCAAAGATTTTGGAGTCTCTGGACTACCTGATCATCTAATCTCCTAACACACATGTTACTTTTAATTAACTAACACAAGTCAAGTCAAAACAAAGCAAAAGTAAAAATAGAACATAAGTTCAATTTTACTATATAATAAATTTACATAGCTTTTGGAACTCAAAATACACATATAGTTTACATATATTATGATGCAAATTACAAGATATGCTATTATTTACCTAAGTCAGTTTATAAAATTTTCGAAACCAATTTTCAAAACATCTACCCAAGAATAAAACAAAATAATAAGTAATTATGCAATAAACTAAATATTAAAATAATTACCGCATATAATAACAATCAATAAAATATTGAAACACATCTTAAATCAGCTGGAGGGTGGAGACGGAAACCATTAATTTGACACACTTTAACAAAAAAAAAGTACTAAGAAGTCATGTACATACTATTATATCTTAAAAATAATTCTTTGTTGATGCTGTAGAACCCAAACCAGGCGGAAACATTATATTAATAAACTAATATCCTACAAGATGTACATTGTTACCAACAATTGATATAAAAAGAGTACCTTAAATATTGACAGAGTAGAAAATTTCACTTGTTAATCTCTCTCGCACCTGTTTCTTTCCCTTCTGCTATACTTCGCCGCTCTCAATATTCTCTTAGTTTATGGTTTTAATACAAGGTTCGAGTTGTTTATATATATCCACAGATCATCAAATACAAGTAGGAGTCTAAATTCTATCTCTATTCTAATCCTTTTTTTCTCTAATTATTATATATTATTATTATTATTATTTTTATATTATTATTATTATTATTATATATTATTAAAATTCACATATATTACAATGTATAATGGGTGCAATAGAGAACTAAATGGAGGGGAAATATATTAGAAACAACAAAGTGGCCGTCCATTGTAAATGATCACTTAACACCCTAATTGATATGGATACTCTAGTTATATGAGTTAAACATATTCTTAAATATTGAATAAAAGCTCATATATATGCATAGTGATTTATTAGGTTGTGATATGTTACACCAAATTCCAACACATGATTTTATGCATGATAGTTGAAAATATAACAAAATGATTAACATGTATAGACTATAATAACACTCAATTACAGTGTCTACTTGGACCATCAAACCATGAGCTAAATTTTTACATCTCAAATGTTAAACACCAGGTGTATGTTTGTTTCTGAAGTTATGACAAGTGAGGATAAGATTTTGATATAAAACTATGAAAACACACATACTCATTTTTAAGTTGTTGAAGGATTATTATTTCAAAACCATAAAAAACCCACATAATTATTTTGATATTATCTTTGTTCAAAACATCTCTGAACTAAATGTACTTAGATGATAAAATTTCCAAGACAAGGAAAAACTGAAACGCATCTATAAATGTATTTGGAAATAAAAGTAAAAAATATGGTAACAACACTCATCCCTTTTAACCTATCATGAATCATGTTATTTCCTTTTTGGAATTAGATTGCACTCTACTTTATTTAAAAAACAATCATATTAAGAAAGAATATATACACAACATGTTACTATTAGTTGTTCAACTTGTATACACATTTTAATGTACATAGTAAATATAGTTAAATAGATTAATTTCTTTTTTCAATATGTACATAATATATGTATTTTAATATAACTATTAAAATTAACAGGGTTTTTCAAAAATACACCTATGGAGAAAAAGACATTTGCACCCTCATATGCAACTTCAAGTAACCTCCTCTACAATTTTTGCAACCTGTATGCAATTTGAAAAAACGTTCTCTACCCAGGTATACAACATTAATAGTATTTTGATAAATAAGTTAAAAACATGAGTATTTTTCACATATTCTGTAAAATTAATTTTAATTACATCTTTACAATTTTGGGAAGTAATATAAAAATTTGAACTCTAAGTATTTACTATGCATTAATTATTGTAACAAAATGAACTATGTTTTCTACCATTTTTGGTAATTATAAAATACCGTAAAAGACCCAAATTCATTAATTTAGGTTTATCACCAAAGAAAATTTGAAGAGCCTAATTTTATTTTCTGCAATTATGTGTCACATGATTTAAATAATCATTTTCTAGAATAAACCTGAATCCTATACATGTTTTCCATACATAAAAAATACATGGTAAATTGGCAGAAAAGATTTTTATGTTGAGATATATATTAGGAATTGTTGATAAAAAGGTGGTCTGCTCTGTGTAGCTACACAATTCCCTATTCCAAAACCTTAATGTGTGGTTCCCTAGTTTCTCAATCATTGCTTTGAATTAATGCTCCTCTATAAATAGCAGAGCTAGAATCACTAAATTTATCACCAATAGACTTAGAATTATGTAATTTAGAACCAAAATAAACACATAAACATGTATATATATTAACATTTTTATTATATACAAAAACACAAGCATCCTCTTCTTTTTCAAGTTTAGACTTAACTAGCTAGCATAAAACTATTTTATTAATCGTGTATGTATAGAAATAGAAATAGAGTATATAAGAAGAGGAATGTTCAAACTTTTTCATATACAAATGATGTGTAATCTAATTTCTTCACACTTTAATATATATATGTAAACACACTGGTCAACCTGGATAAGAATTGAAACTTATGTTGAGTTTATAAGGAAAAATACTACTATCATCTGTACCAACAAATTATGATGTGTTGGGGCATGTGGTGGGCTAGTGGTTACCCAAGTTGTATGTATTTGGTACACTAGGCTTGGACTAATTTTGAACTCTGAATCATAAGTTGACATGGTTCTTGAAAAACACTTGAAATTTGGGTTTTCACATAGGCTATCAAAGCGGCCTCTCGAAATTTTGAAGCATAAATTTGTCGGAGGCTGGTTGTATTATCCTACAATGGACAGAGATACGGAGGTGGCCACAATGGCTAATGGCTAGAGAGGTACGACTTGGACTTATGGGCTATTTGTGGACCTATGGGCTCTTTGTTTGGCCAGATGGGGACATGAAGAGTTTAAGAGGGGGAGTTTGTAACACCCCGATCCAACATCCCTAAGAATTGGAACTTCAGTTCAGTTTAGAAGGCAAAGTACTACTATCATGTGCACCAGCAAATCATGATATTTTGGGAACTTGTGGCGACTAGTCGTTGCACCAATTGGTTACATTTGGAACGGTAGGCTTGAGCTTATTCGACACGATTTTCGAAAAAGATTGAGAATTTGAACAGGTTTGTCATAATATGTGTATTAACACCTGTTATTGCTATGATGACACCATATATTTAACCCCTAAAGAATACCTATGGCAGATTTTTTATATTTAAAATATAACCAACGATGGACACAACCAAGTTCATGCATATATTAGATATATGCTTTAGAGTACATCAACACCAATTTCAATTTTTTTACATCTAACAAAAGTGCGTGGAGAAATAGTTTTGTGTTTTGTGTGATTATAAACTTCTTAATCTATTAAACAAATAAAAATTGAACAATAAATATGAGATAAAAAATTTATAAAATTAGAGTTTTCAATGAGATGAATGTCTAATTTGTGTTTCTTCTCTGTTAAAAAAAATTCTTCTAATTCGTCTCCCAAAATCTATAATATACCATTATAAACGAAACATGATTTCGTTTCATCGATTGGTTAACACATTCATAAAAAGTACACTAACACCTTCCAAAATAAACTTTAAAAAAATCAAGTATCTAATATAACTACAAATTGTATGAATTCTTATCCAACTTAATATCTAATTGCACTCGTACTCTTTCTTATCTTTTTTGTAGGAAACTAAACACGTTCAAAATTAATTTTAGTAATTCGAATTATAATATAAAAATATATTTAATAAATCAAAAAAATTAAAAAAAAAATATTTAAAAATCTAATATCAATCTATCTATACTATACTATACTATTATAAGTAAAATATAGTTCTATTTGGTTGATTGGTTAACACTTTCCAAAAAAACTGCATTTTTCATTAAAAAATAAAAATAAAAATTCTACGCTACAAAGTACCATGACTCAATGTATGCCCTCCTTCTCAACAAAAATCACTTTTAATTCATTGTGCAGACTAAAAATATATATAATTAATTTAAAAAAATTTATATAGACAAGCTATACATCCATTAGTCCTTTCACAATCCTTGGAGATATGGTTTAGCCAAAGTTCCCACACTCAGCACACTTGCACGTGTTGTCACATCACTCGCTATTGAAAACCTACTTTATTAAACATTTAATTATATCAAAAACATATTTGGATAAATTATGAAATAAATTAGAACAAAATAATATAAAATAATTTATATTAAAATAATATCATAATTTCAAAAAATTATTTATTTTATTTCATAATTATCTTTTATAATAAAAATTAAATATAATAATAATAATAATAATAATAATAATAATAATAATAATAATAATATGATAATAAGTGATAAAATTCAACCATACATCACATATGTTATATGCTACATTAAGGCTAATAGGCTATAGACTATGATTGAAGGCGGACCCATGATATTCTAAACCTACTCGGCTAGTGCAAATTTTTTATTTGTCAATCCTATATAAAGATAAGGGAGCAAACTAGCATATACATGTAAAGTAAAGTAAAGAGTTCAAGAAAAATAGGTAATAAAGTATTAATTTAAGCTGAAAAAATAAAGCAAAATTTACTCAGAATATAAATAAATATTTGACCTAACACTCATTAAGTGCATTAAAATTAAAATATACACATATTTAATTCAACCATATATTGGTACTCACATTCAATCACTTGCATTAGATTTAATTATAAATAAAAAGAAAACTTCATAACTTCAAAAAAGGAACAAAATAAATCAATCAACCCAACTTATCAAATAAATAAATAAATAAGTTACATAGTTAAAGAGCAAAAGTGGATTCTAGGATGATTGATGACCTCATAAAAATACCTCTTTTTTTGTTTGCAGTAGTGTAGCCGAAGAACGTGTCAGTGTCTTTTTTTCCTACTTTGTTTACAACATTAAATATGGAAATGGACCTCCCTTACTTTTTCGAGATAATGGCCCATTTAGTTTTAATATTATTATGTAATTGCTGAAAATCCAAGTGGCTTTATAAGTGGGCTTCTCAAATATTTAACTGGTCTAATATATTGCTGGCTGGAATCATATATAGGATTTTAATGGGCCTATAAAATTTCATCTCGCTAGGAGCCAACCCTTGCCATTGGTTAGGTCGCTCCTTGTGATCGGCTGTTTGCCTAATACCTTCCTAAAATATAGTTAACAAGACTTTCAAAAATATTATTAATATTAAAAATAAGAAAAACATATATTTCTGACTCTTCTAAAATGAATTCAAATTATAATTCTCTCCGAGTCGGAGACCAAATAATATCACAATCAATTAATTCTTAATACTTAATACACATCATATGGTCATAAATACTTTATTTAAAAATTAAATTAAAAATACCTGAAATTGGTAAAAACATAAAACATACATTCTCTTACGATTTTAGATGGACCAGCATGAAATAGGATTCCTTATGTTGAAATAAAATTTCTTATACTTAAAAGCGCCGATAACTAAAAAAATGATATTTTTGAAGTAAAAAAAAATTTGAATTTTGTTTTGTACACTAAAATTTTAGTTTTAAAATAAAGAATTAATAGTGTACATATAAAAACAAGAGTAGTTAAATGACATTTTTAATATCTTTTGATTTTAATAATATAGTATTGACAAGTGATGGTATTATTAAATTTTAAAATAAATATATGACAATCGTTACATTCATTATGAATAATATTCTAAATCTTAATATTTTAAATATCCGTCAAAAGTATAATATAAAAAATATAATATAAAAAATATATGTATTATTAATTTCAATACTACATAGTTATTATATTTTATTTAATTATCTTTTATATTTTTTTATTTTTACAAAATTTATCATATAAATAATAATATTATATTATAATCACGCTGTGCATGGCACGGGTTACAGGCTAGTATATTATTGTGCTTACAACTATAAGAGCTCAACTATAGACTATTAAACGACAAGAATTATGAGTGTCACAACTCTCATATCATCTCCCGATCTAATACTTAATACATGTCTATCAAATCATTTATAAAAATTACAATTCTTCTCCTTTTCTAACATCCAAATCGACAACTCAATGCATACCAGACCCGACACTCCACCTAGGCCAGTCCGAAAAAGTTTTCAATTTGGTACACATTAGTTTTTTTACTTGAATCTATAAAGGATATTACAAATACCACCTCTTTTTGGATCAGGTTAAATTCTTCTTCTTACCCGCACAGACATACGGAACCTGGGCAATGCCTCTGCAATTCCGGATGGTAGAGCTCTTATACCATTTTTAACATCAAAGCCCCGGGTCGAATATATAACAGACATAACCTACTCCTTTTATATCTATCAATGTGGGATGTTACCGTTATAATTCCTATGGACACAACTAAAGGTTCACGACTCCTGATTCGTTATTTTACAAGTATAATCAAAATGTTCGCGATTCCCTTGATTGGGTTAAGCTCTGAATGACATATGAGCCATCATAATAAAAACATATTACAACTAAACAAACACAACAAGCATAAAAATTACATTACCCTTGGATAAACGGATTAGCTAGTCATGAGATGATAAAACAAACATACATTAACATTGTAAAAAATACAACTTTATAATTTATTTCGAAATCCGGACGAATCTCTTCGCTGCTTTTTAAATTCTGCTTTTTATATTCTCCAAGTGCCCCTCAAGAGTACGACTATCTAATTATATTCTATTCTATAATACAATATATTACAATTCTTCTCTATAATATCTCTAAACCGTAATAAAATAAAGAGTTTTAATGATTTTCAAGAAAATGGAAGTAATATTTTAGAACTTGAGTTATGGGTGAAGCATTGTTATATTTGGATGTACCGCAATAAATCCGAATTTTCTCATTCGTTCTCACTTTAGAAAATCTTTATTTCCTGTCATAAAGTATTAAACTCTAGTTAGTAATATTCAATTATTTATAAATTACTATAAACATGAGAATAAAATCTTATAAACATATATAAACAAATGCTCTAACAGCATACTTCACGTAGTACCTAGAATAGATTAATTTCTTTTTCTTTTCACCCTGTTTTCTGGATTAATGCTTGTTGATCATGATCTCCAAGAGCCCTTGTGTGATGGTGATGGACTTAACTAACTTGAGGGCATATTATGTACCTCTCTCCTTCCTTGTTGTAGAAATTGAAATTTCATGGGATATTGTTGTAACCTCAATAATGGGACCTATATTGTTAAACATTAAACAAACACATATAAGTAATTAAAAAATATGATCACCGCTAAAGTTGATATGTATTTATATACATATACTAAGAATCTTGAAAATCTGTCCATATACATTTTGATAAAAAAATAGTATTATATGCCAATAAAGGCACCATATAGATGTGTAGTAAAGACTAGAAACCCACAAAGAAGAAACTTATGTAATAGTAATAAATGTATATTAAGTCATTCTATATGTATATACTCAACATTAAAAAAAATTGAGAAGTAATTACTGTTTAATTTAAGCAAGGTTAAGAGAGTATTGGAGCATTTTCTTCATTGTTTAGAAAATTTTGAGTAAATGAAGAGTTCCTACAAAAAAGAAAAAGAAAATGCCATTAAGGTTTTAGAAATCCTGGTGATCAAGTAAAAATATTTTGATCAAACGGAGACAAACATAAAAAGTGTTTTTTTCCTTATTTATAAACACTATACATAATTTATAAAAAGTTATTTTGTTGTCATCTGAGCAAAGATATATACATCTTTGTTTATATAAAGTTCTATCTCTTTATAATTTCATGACAACAAATACGGGGTGGTTTTGAGTTTTGTAGTGGATGAAAATTGAGGATATGTGGTAAATAATTTATAGATAGACCAGAAATGTTTCACTTGCAAATTTATATATTTATTTTCGATTTCATAAGATTTTTAGCATTATTATATTAAATGAATATTTGATTCAAAATTTAACAATTATATAAATTTATGTGATAATAAACCAGTCAAAATCCCAATAAGTAAAAATCCTTTATGAAGGTTCTAGAATGTACTGATGTCATGTTTAATATAATTTTCAGTGCACCTAATTAATCAAATATGTATTAATGTTGTAGGCTAACCAAGGGTAGGAAATTGAAATTTCAGGGGATATTGTTGTAACCTCAATAATGGGACCTATATTGTTAAACATTAAACAAACACATATAAGTAATTAAAAAATATGATCACCGCTAAAGTTGATATGTATTTATATACATATACTAAGAATCTTGAAAATCTGTCCATATACATTTTGATAAAAAAAATAGTATTATATGTCAATAAAGGCACAATATAGATGTGTAGTAAAGACTAGAAAACCATAAAGAAAAAACTTATGTAATAGTAATAAATGTATATTAAGTCATTCTATATGTATATACTCAACATTAAAAAAATTGAGAAGTAATTACTGTTTAATTTAAGCAAGGTTAAGAGAGTATTGGAGCATTTTCTTCATTGTTTAGAAAATTTCGAGTAAATGAAGAGTTCCTACAAAAAAGAAAAAGAAAATGCCATTAAGGTTTTAGAAATCCTCGTGATCAAGTAAAAATATTTTGATCAAACGGAGACAAACATAAAAAGTGTTTTTTTCCTTATTTATAAATACTATACATAATTTATAAAAAGTTATTTTGTTGTCATCTGAGCAAAGATATATACATCTTTGTTTATATAAAGTTCTATCTCTTTATAATTTCATGACACCAAATACGGGGTGGTTTTGAGTTTTGTAGTGGATGAAAATTGAGGATATGTGGTAAATAATTTATAGATAGACCAGAAATGTTTCACTTGCAAATCTATATATTTATTTTCGATTTCATAAGATTTTTAGCATTATTATATTAAATGAATATTTGATTCAAAATTTAACAATTATATAAATTTATGTGATAATAAACGAGTCAAAATCCCAATAAGTAAAAATCCTTTATGAAGGTTCTAGAATGTACTGATGTCATGTTTAATATAATTTTCGTGCACCTAATTAATCAAATATGTATTAATGTTGTAGGCTAACCAAGGGTATGAAATATAAGATATGGGAACGTAAAGGGGCAGTTTCATTTGCAAACATCCATACACATGGCATATTTTATAAGATTTTTTAGATTATTCTTATAACTCAATATTCAATAATAATTTCAAACAAGATTATTCTCGTAACTGATTATTCAATAAAAATTTTAAACAATTTTATAAAATTACGTGATAGTTAAAGAGGATATTTAACTTTATTAAAAAGATAAGTTATATTTGACGTGTACTAGCAAAATCTATATATTCACATTCATCACAAATATTCCTATGCAACCCATATTTATTGAAAAAATCTTAAAGTTAATCTCAACAATTACAAAAAAAATAGTTACAGATAATTGCTTTTATAATTTTATTATTAAAATATGATATCTTATATTTCAAATTAATTTTGAACTAAAGGTGGCACCATGAATTCGAAATATTAAAAGTCTAGCATTTAATCACAAATCGGCTTTGGTGTCTTGCAACTATTTTCTTAAAGAGCTTAACGATCAAAAAGTTAACTATTATCTAAAGTTAACTGAGTTATTAATACAAACTTAAGGCTTTTTTTTGTAAATGCAGGGGTTAATTCTATTATTGTATTTTTTTTATTAAAAGTGTTGCATTTATAATTTTTAATATTGAATTTGCAAAAGTATTATTGTATTACATAATATATGATGTTGCCTCAACTAGAATTTTAGTGTTTGCATCAGACTGTGGCGTGATTGATGACCTACTGCTGATGTGGCTGTCGGGGTCCCACATATAATGTCGAAGTTGTGGGCCCATTACTTACGTGGCACATCAGTGGGACCCGCCGATGATATGACACAAGGTGGGCTCATACCTGCCACGTCATTATATTATTCCGAATATATGTGGAACCCATCTATGGGCCCATACTAATGATGTGGCAGTTATGGGACCCAGATGCTTACTTGTGAAGTCCTAAAGTATGAAGTCCTATATGGTGGTGGGTGACCCCGAGTGTAACGTGGTTTGTTGTCGGACCTACGGATGATGTGCCATTCCAAGACTCACGGCTGATGTGTTGTTTAATGTTTATGCAACACTATTTGATTTTGTATAATAGGCTTATTGTGTTGCAGTTTTCCTAAATACATTGATATTTGCTGTTGTAGTTGATGGTAAAAAAATAATGTACTATGGATCAAATCTAATCCCCACGGGTGCAACATTTTTTTTTGTTCTATTTTTTGAAAACAAGCTTAATATAACACTTTTTTATCCTATTGTTACATTAAAAAAAGTAACATATGAGCAATTTTGGTGTAGTGTTCGGTGTTTTAGTAGATGTAAATGGAGTTACCATAGGACTCTTGGTAACACAAATTTGATGTAACAACAAATATAGTGGTGTGACTATTACATTGTGTTCGTAAAAATCTTTTAGAAAGAAAAGAAAAGAAGTAGAAAAAAATTAATTTCCTTAGTTTTTTCTGGAATATTTTTTCATAAAAAAAAGAAAAAAAATCTGAAGGTTGAAAAATAAGTTTCCTCTATTTTTGTTTCCAAAAATTTATTCCTACTTTTGGGCTTTCGGGAGAGAAAAGAAAAGAAGTAATCTTCTTTTCTTTCTTAGATTAAGAGAACACAACCTAGGTCTATGGTTACAATATTACTGATGTTACAAAAAATGGAAAAGTGTAGTTATTAGACCCTTTATGATTATATACTTTTATTAATGTAACTTAAAACTCAAAAGTGTAATCATAAACCCCTATGGTAGCGCCCACATTATTTATGAACTGTTATTTCAAAAAAGTGTTACCAAAGCCCTTTTTTAATTTACAACAACACTTTCTTACCTTCAACAACACCATTTTTGTGTTACAAACATGCCATATATGTTGTAGTAAAAATAGACATCGCATGTACTATCGGAGAAAAAAATCGTGTCATTGTCTGTCTAAATAGCACACTAAACTATTCAACGATAGTGTGTCCCATAAGCACATTCCCCGAAGGAACATGTACAATATGCATCTGATCCATATCAGATAATATATTCTGTGCGTTAGGGTTAGGCGTATACTGCTTATCCCCATCAGGTACTACAACTTGTGGATTGGGATCAGCCGTCGTGTTAATCGCGTTGTTCACATTCTGATTCTCCGTAAACCTGTCACTCAAACAACCAAGCAAACACAATAATTATAGGATTGTTACACGATTTGTGAAATAAATCAAATATAAAGTGCGTGCGTCTATGAGTTATAATGAGAAAAAGGTGTAACGAAGAAATGATAAAAAAAAGAGTACTCGAAATACAATGAATATTGAATTCGAATCCAGTACTGAACTTTCTCCTTAAAGTTCATAAGCCCTCACCTTATTTGTGCGAACAGCTTCGCAGAATAAAATGAATCACAGTGAAGGTGGCGAACGATTGTCGCTCTCAACGAGGTTAAATAGAATTAAAACTATGAATAATGGTGAAAGAAAAGTGTAAATAATAGATAATAGGGTTTGTGATGAGCGACTGTATCATATACTCAACCCTATATCTATAATATAGAGATGAAGAGTTCAGGGCATGAGAGAGGATATAGAGAACGGTGATAGTCGATACGGAGATGGTGAGAGGCGTGTGGGAGCAAAAGAGATATTGGTGTTTAAAATTTAGTTTTTTTAATGGTTTTCTATGAAACATTTGTGGATAAAAAGGGAAAACTAATTGGCCTAGGAGAAGAAAAATTTGGTAATAATAGGGCAAATTTTGACTAAAAGGGAAAAAAGAGGGCAAGCGCGCATTACTTTTTTTAGGTTGTTTTATACACTAATTGTTAAATAATCGATGTCTTCAAATAACAAAGACATCAGATTAGCACGGGGTGATGTTGCTACATCTTTTAATATCATTGTTATGAACAACCGATGTCTAATGTGTGATATCTATATAACTTTTTCTTGCAGTGTAGACTCTGAATAACTTATGTTCTACTTTTTGCAATTAATTAAAACGCATTAATTAATTCAACTAATCTGTAACTGAATCGAATTAATGTTATTCGAAATCAATTATAATAATTCAAATCAAAACAGAATTAAATATTTATAAGCCCAAGCCCATTAAAAATTAAATTTAACAAAACTAGTGAGTGATTATTTGGACCAATTTTTTGCTACATTCGTGTCCATACGTCACACACACGAGAAATCTTGAGGGACTCATAAGCCTCAAATTGTGTCTCGAAAGCCCATAATTTACACCCCCTACGCACTAGCGTAGATTATGGTGTAATACGTAGCCAACAAAATTGAAACTACAAATGTGTGTTGCTATGTAGAGGTATGAAAATCTCTTTTCCATTTTAATGGGGAATTTAATAGTAACTAGCTAACTAATTTTTCACTACTAACAGAGAAACTTTAATAATCATATATAAATTTAGACCAGGAAATTCATGTCGTGTCGTGTACTTTCGTGTAGTGTACTTTCGTGTTTCGTGTATTAACAAGGTGATCCATAAACGAAACGAAATTATTTCGTGTACCAGTATCTTATAACGAAACACGAAATGAAATTTTCGTATCAAACACGAAACGAAATGGAGTACACGAACCATTTCCCATACTTATTGTGTATCTCTACAAGGAAACACAATGAAAAAGAAAAAGTAAAAGGAATAAAAAAATAGTACACAAAACACAATCGATTGTAGAATTGACCGGATTAATTGTTCATCTTTATCTCCGTTTTTCATATTTGCGTTCAATAGTTGTTCTGATTGTTGGATTCATACTGTAAAATCAATAACATGATCGATGTAATATGTATACTTACATGTATACACACATGTATACATTTTAAACAATCGATTGTTGAATGATTACTGAAATAGACCTCAGAGCTTTGAAACACGGTGAATACAAGGCGGGGGCTTTGACACATGGTGAAAGAAAAAGAAAGTAGAACCCTAGACCCAAATTGATTTGTCTTTTTTTATTTTTTTAGTCTACTTCACGACTTGTAAGAAGACTAACGGGTTAATGTTTAAAAAATGTGGCCCAAAATCCAAATGCCCAAAGCCCATTTGTGCAAGTTTTATTTTTAAATTATTTTGTAAAATAAATAAATATATAATATTTATTTATAATATCTATTTATATAATTTTAAATATTTATTTCGTGTACTTTCGTTTCGTGTCGTGTACATGAGGGTAAAACCAAAATCGACACTAAAATTACCCGTTTACTTTTGTGTTCGTGTATCGAAAAAAAAAACCAAACCCATTATTATCGTGTCATTTTCGTGTCGTGTTACCGTGTCGTGTACGAAATTGTCGGCCTATATATCATTAATCTCCTTGTCATTTTGAGTGATCTAAAGTTCTAGGAAAACTCCCTCGATTTTTGACATTGAATGACAAACTATTATTATACTTTCTCTTGAATTCAATCAGAATTTAAAAGTTAGATTTTTTTTTTAATTTTTATAAATAATTTTTTTCAAAAAAATGCATTTCTATCAATATATAACAATCATATATGTGTTACTCAATAAAATCATACGTGTTAAGTTATCGCATTTTCAACCATTATGCATAAAATCATGAATTACATATGTCAATGTATTGTTGACTTTATATTAGACAATTAGCAAACAAATTTATAATCATCTCTTGTGTTTACTTTAATGATCTTTATCTAAAAGTTCAAATATATGATATGCTTTCTAATTGTTTTCCATTATATAGTACTAGGGTATTTATTCAGTTTAGAAGCCAAATAACAAATCTACTTTATTCATTAAGTTTAGAAGACCAATAATAAATGTATCACCTTCCGTCACAAGAGCAACAAAAATGAAATTGACAAATTTTATGTATAATTAAATTTTATATATTCATTTAATATTATTTACAAATTGAATAAATAAGATACATGTTAATATAGAAATTTCATATAAAAAATTTAAATTTAAAATAAAAATGTTAAAGTAACAAAATTCAAAAAAAATTAATTAAGAAATTTTAAATTTAGTGAAAAGTAATATAGTATAAATTCACCTAACTGTAATCTAAACAAAGTCTTATTTACTTTTTCTTACTTTTTCACAAGTCGCATATTAGAATATGAATTAGGGGTTGATTTTTACTTAGGGCTCAAATGAATATGAATTGTGGCCTAGGTTCTTCAATGAGGGTTTTAATTCTTCTTCAAACTTCAAGTATTTAAATATAATGAGGTAAATCTAAAATCTATCTTTCTCTTGGCTTCAGTGTTAGGTATTTTTTAATTTAGTGTTTTGTTTTAGGAATTGTGTAATGTGTTATATAATTTCTCTCACTACCCTCTCTCTCCTTTACACTCTGGGCGTCTCCCGCTTGTGCACTTGTATTTATGTGTGTTGGTTGCCGGTTTGTGTATATGGCTGTGTTTGTATTTTTAGTTTTTATAGTTTTAGTTTTTGAATTTCTTTTTGCCGATTTTTGTATTGAACATTAATTATTGTGTAATTTATTACTTTTGATTGCAGGACTTCGCATCTTTGAGTTCAGTGAATTGGGTCTTGAGTTTGCACTTTATTTAAGCTATTTCTCCATCTCAGTTTCTTGTCTAGTTGCTTGTATGATGTGTTGAATTTAGAAAATAAAGATGCTACATTCTTTTCCTTGTTTATTTTCTCATACAACTGAATTTGAAAGGGTGCATATTAAGATAAATTAAAGAGTTAAAGAATGTTGCATAATTGGTTTTGATTTAAATGCTAGCTTGATGTGTTAAAATGAATACATAATGTTTTGCTTTTGTATGTCCACAATATACTTTTATCTATAGATAACATAATTTTTATCTTAGGTTGTGTCAAGAGATGATGTGTTTGAATAATATTACAATGGATGGTCTTGCAAAAATTGTAAGAACATTAGATGTCATCACATATTGTCTACCATCATCTCATCGTCTCATCTACAATGGTCATACTCTATTTCATGCAAACTGGATCGTAGAAGTTTTATAAATCCTCATCCCTAATTCGGGAAGAAATGAGGATATAAATTTAAATTTAGAGAACCATATAGTTTTTGACATACTTTAGAAGACATGTTTGTGTTTCATAAATATTTTTAGACAAATTTTTTTCTAAATGTTTTTTCTCTATTTATCAATGGAAGAAATTATGAGAAGTTTTTAAGCAATTGAAACTACACTGACAAATTAGAGGTCGAACACATAGGTATAATATATAAGGCTGCACGGAAAAAGTTCTCATTTGAATAATATCCCTAAAATTAAATATTTTAAGCTCATAAAAAGAGTGGGATAAACTCATATAGTGGATAATTTAAAGGATGATTTGGCTTTAGAAATATTATGTATATTTTCATCTCCACAATTTATTGCATGTATGTGTTTATGTGTAGGCGATGTGAGGTTATTCTAAGAACAAGGCTAATGGAAAGATTTTGAAGAATACATAAAGCTTAAAATGTAGAAGCATACATGGGCCGGGTTACAATTGCCTTTTTTTACCAACCCTAATTCAAAGGGCTATAAAAGGCGGCGCGAGTTACACTTAGGTCCAGTGAGCATTGGGGGGAATGGAGGCTGTTGGAAAAGTGTCAACTTCAACGGATCAGAAGTCAGAAACCAAGGAGGAACAGTTGGTGCAGACGATTGATGAGCAAATTGAAACACTTAAGGAGGAACTTGCTAGGTTACATGAGAAGAAATGTCTCTTGCTTGAGAAGAGGCGTGAGAGGGTCGCTTTGATTGCTTCACGGAAGAACAGAATGCGTCAAATAGAACAAGAACTCAGCAATCTGGAAAAAGAAAGTTAAGCAATTGTTGCTTCCTTTGGGTAGGATGTATACCCACACATAAATATGTTATTACATATACTTGGTCTTATTACTAGTTAGATGTTCCATGAGACATATTGTAATTCCAATATTTATATTTATAGGTAAATGAAATGTGTCTTCTTTTTTTTAATTCACCCAGTTTGTTGTTTTACTTAATTGTTATTTATAATTTCTTATTTGCATTAATCCTATGTACAACCAAAGATGCCCAACCCTGACAATCCCCTACAAGTGAGTATATGTTAATTTGACATACATAATTTTTTAAGAGAGGACATGATTGGTGAAAATTAATACTGTATAAAATATGTGAAAAATTATAAAAATTAAAAAAGTAGAATTTTTTGTAAAATTAAAGAAAATATTATTCACATAAATACTTTTAGTTGTATGACACTAAATGGAAAACTATTATAACACAAACTATTATCATATAAACCACCATAATACTTTCTTTTGAAATTAGTTAGAATTCATAAGTTAGATTTAACTATTTTTTTATATATTACAATCATTTTTAAAAAAAAAATGTATCATAGAATATGTATTTATATATTGTAAGAGATTTTATTAGCATATTTATATGATTTTATAATTAAGTAGGTATTTATTGATATTATTTTACTGGCACAAATTATTATTGGCTTGCCCAACATTGCGTGTTTGGGCCTTAACCTTAGTTCTGGACATTAGCTTTGGGAAAGAAATGAGCCCGCGCTAAACTAAAATTATTTTCAACTTGGAGGTGGTCTCATATTCTATTTTGGACTCACTACACCAAATATGACATATTGCAACCCCTCTAAAAAAAATGTTACCCCAATATGTTACCTAAGCTGTGCTACTTATATTTTAGTATAACATTGTGTTTTTTTGTATTACCTTAGCCAAAAATCAGATATTACCATAGTTATAAAGTGTTGTAGCTTGCAACATATTTCTAAAAGTGTTAGTTTAGGGTATCGTAATACAAATATAATATATTTTTAAGCTTAAAAATTATTTAAATTAATTTTAAAAGAATTTAAGATAAATTACAAATTGAATAAATAAGATACATGATGATATACAAATTTGATACATAATAAAATTTAAAAAATTTAAAATAGGAATTTTTAAGCAATATAATTTATAATATTAAAATAGAAATTTTAAAAGTATTAAAAAGTAAAAATAGTACATATTTGTTTTATAAACTATAAAAGCAAGAAAATACATAAAAGTAAATAACCTTTTTTCTAAATGAAAGGTCCGGTATGAGGGCTATTTTAAGCTAGAAAGGGGGTTGAATAGCTTAATTACTAATTTAAAAATTGTTATGGCATTTTAAAATAATTTATCCCTTTTTAGAACTTTACCGAGTGGTTATGCAGTTTATATGTGCGGAAAATAAAGTGCAAGAAAAGAAAATACCACACGGTGATTTTATCCTAGTTCGCGATGGCGCAACCTCTAATAGATTCGCTCACCCCTACTCCAGTCCCCGAACTCCTCTCCCGGACTCGGGATTTTCCCTTATAATAAACTCGCTCCTTTAGTAGGCGGAGAAGCCTTTACACCCTTATAAGTATTTATCTTGGTGCGTAACACAAGGGTCACCACCTCAAAATAAATGTAATACCTACACAACTTATCTTAGACAATAACTCCCCGCTATTTCTTCAAAGTTGTTGTAGAGCCTTTGTGTGGACTTGGCTTCTTTAGCTTTTGTCGGTCTTGGATCGTAGTGATCCGGTCTTGGGTCTTTTCTCTTTTTCACGGTGCAAAGACTAATAACTCCCCGTTAGTACGTCTAGGACTTGGGTCTTCAAAGGATAATCACCTCATGTCACTTCACCTCACCACAAAACCAATAAGACAATCCATGAAACAAACAGTATAGAAAATATGGTTTGAGCTAGTATGTTACTGTATTAGCCCACAAATAGTATAATATTCAAATAAGAATATTAAAACTAAATAAGAATACTTGACTTAAGGTAATAAATAGTAGTCCAAGTATTTTTATAATTACTCCTTTATAGATTAAATAGATAGGTGGAGTAATATGAGAATTTTTTTTATATTAAGCACTTATGGCTTATAACTCCTTTAGTATTCTTCTTCTTTCGATTATATATTTATACATCGAAGAATACTTTAATTACAACCTCAGAGTTGTAATTTTACCTTTATGTATATCAACTTAAGGTTTTAAGGTATACTTGTATATTGACGATTATAAGGTCAAAGTATACTCTTTTAACTTCAAGCACATTTATACGATTTATGAGTCTTAGCCAAGATCCAAATAAGTTAAGTGCTAGTAATTGCCTTAAGATTGTGCTTTGGAAGTTTGGACGAATAATTACGAGTATTTTATAGATATCGTAGTATAACCCCACGGAACACTGAAAGATATTAGAAGGGGCTTATATGATATGACTCGTAATTGTTTATATACACGATATGTTTTAGCCAAGATCCAATTATATAGCGTGAAATTAATTGGCTAACTCGTGGATTTGATTCGTCCTTAAATTTAACGGATGTTTACAAAATGTTTATCGATCGAGTTATAATCCCCCGGAACACTAAAGATGTTAGAAGGGATTAAAACTATGCTTCGTAATAATTTATGTGCAAGAAATATGTTAGCCAAGATCCAATTAAATAAAGTGCAAGTAATTGGCTAACTCGTGAACTTAATCTGTTTTGATATTTGACAAATTAGGAAGTGTTTATAGATCGAGTTATAATCCCCCAGAACACTAGAGATGTTAGAAGGGATTAAAACTTTACTTCGTAATATTTTATGTGCACGAATAATTGTTAGCCAAGGTCCAATAATAAAAATAATTGGCTAACTTGTGAACTTGGGTCAAATATACTCTCCCCTTTGGAGATGAAGTACTTTTGTTTATAGATCTTCTTTTTGAGATGATTTAAGTGAAGATCAAGTACTTATTCGAATTCTGAGTTCGAATCTTAGTTCTCTTAAGAACTTTGTTTATAAGAGATCTTGTATTAGAGCTTAAGATGAAGTAGAGAAATTAAGTACAAAGCTCAAATGAAAATAACTCAAATAAGAAGTTAAAAGTTACCACTTTTGAAGAACGGTCGGAAAAGTTCACCGGAAAAGTTTTCCGGGGGTTCGGCTGGATTTTGGCACTTTGGTCGAACTTGGGCAGCCCTTCGGAAGGCTGGAAAGTAGTAGTGGATGAGCTCACTTGGTGGGATAAAGCTTGGTTGGGTGAAGCTAAGCTTGGGTTTCAAAAACCTTGTATATATGTAAGTATATAGAAGAGAGAGAAGGTTTTTGAGAAGAAATGTGTGTATAGAATTTGAAAGAGATGAAGAGATGCACTTCTTGAAAAAGTCCCAGAAACTTTGTGGCTCTTTAGCTTGAAGAAAATGGGTTGGGGTGGGGGTTTATTTATAGGAGAAGTTGGGTGGATTGAATGGTGGAGATTTGAGGAAAATGGATGGTGGATGGTGTATGTCACTTGAATTGATGACATGGAAAGGAAAGTGTGTTTCTATGCAACTTGCCACATGAGACAAAAAAATTTATGGGTTCCAAATCTCAGCTGATATACTATAAAACACCATAAAAAATACCATAAAAAATATGATAATTACTAATAATCTTTGATTAAAAACTCTTTTGATTTAGGACGAGACCTTTAAAGAATATTTCTGCAATATTCCTTTTTCGAGCTTGTTGCCACATTCCTGTTGCAGCATAGATCTAAGAAATATCATATCTTGATGTTTTTTCTTTGATCATATTGCCTTAGAGATATATTCCATAAAGATATAATTTTGATATTTTGCAAAAATGAAATATCTCTTTTATTTGTTTTAAAAGACATGATTTTTCTAGTTTGACTTTTTGACTTTAATTTGGATCAATTAAATTCATGTCCTAATGGAGAGGATCTACGTTTACTTAATAATATATTGAAGATATCATTTCACTAAAATAGTAATTTGAATATTATTTATTAAAAGATATAATTAATTTTATAAATATATATATATATAAACCAAATCAAACCAAACAAACCCCGTATATCCCGCTTAACGTAGGGTGTGGGGAGGGTAAGATATACATAGCCTTCCCTTCATTCTCAATCTCAGAATGGAGAGATTGTTTCCCAAAACACCCAAGTTTGTGTGTGCGTGTAAAGATACGTAAAAAATGAGATGAACAATAAAACATATATGCAATGAGCCATACGAATTTGAAACAAACCAAAATATGATGACTTAAATTGAAGAGATTCGAAAGAAACCTTAGCCCATGACATTATTTTATATAAAAATCTGTGTCTGATTGCTAGATACATAAACTAACCACTCCATTTGTTACTTCTTGCGAATAGATGATATGTATATAAATTTATCTCTAATAGACTTAGATATATGTAATTTAGAACCAAAATAAACACACAGACATGTATATTAACATTTTAATATATATAGAAACACAAGCATCCTCTTATTTTTCAAGTTTAGACTTAACTAAATAGCATAAAACTATTGTATTAATCGTGTATGTAAAGAAATAGAAATGGAGTATATATGAAGAGGAATGTTCAAACTCTTTTCATATACAAATGATTTCTAATCTAATTTCTTTACACATATATATAAAAGAAACAAAAGTGTACTTTGGAAAATTATTTATCCTTTACTCGAATACATATGTGTAACACCCCTCATCCCTTTTAACCTATCATGAATCATGTTATTTTCTTTTTGGAATTAGATTGCACTCTACTTTTATTTAAAAACAAATCGTATTAAGAAAGAATATATACACAACATGTTACTATTAGTTGTTCAACTTGTATACACATTTTAATGTACATCGTAAATATAGTTAAAATAGATTAATTTCTTTTATCAATATGTACATAAATATATGTATTTATATATAACTATTAAAATTAACAGGGTTTTTCAAAAATACGCGTATTGAAGAAAGTAGACATTTGCACCCTCATATACAACTTCAAGTAACATCCTCTACAATTTTTGCAACCTGTATGCAATTTGAAAAAACTTTCTTTATACCCAGGTATACAACATTAATAGTATTTTGATAAATAAGTTAAAAACATGAGTATTTTTGACATATTCCCTAAAATTAATTTTAATTACATCTTTACAATTTTGGGAAGTAATATAAAAATTTGTACTCTAAGTATTTACTATGCATTAATTATTGTACCAAAATGAAACTATGTTTTCTACCATTTTTGGTAATTATAAAATACGGTAAAAGACCCAAATTCATTAATTTAGGTTTATCACCAAAGAAAATCTTGAAGAGCCTAATTTTATTTTCTGCAATTATGTGTCACATGATTTAAATAATCATTTTCTAGTATAAACCTGAATCCTATACATGTTTTCCATACATAAAAAAATACATGGTAAATTGGTAGAAAAGATTTTTTATGTTGAGATATATATTAGGAATTGTTGACAAAAAGGTAGTCTGCTCTGTGTAGTTACACAATTCCATATTCCAAAACCTTAATGTGTGGTTCCCTAGTTTCTCAATCATTGCTTTGAATTAATGCTCCTCTATAAATTGCAGAGCTAGAATCACTAAATTTATCACCAATAGACTTAGAATTATGTAATTTAGAACCAAAATAAACACATAAACATGTATATATATTAATATTTTTATTATATACAAAAACACAAGCATCCTCTTCTTTTTCAAGTTTAGACTTAACTAGCTAGCATAAAACTATTTTATTAATCGTGTATGTATAGAAATAGAAATAGAGTATATAAGAAGAGGAATGTTCAAACTTTTTTCATATACAAATGATGTCTAATCTAATTTCTTCACACTTTAATATATATATGTGTAACACCCTAGTCAACCTGGATAAGAATTGAAACTTATGTTCAGTTTATAAGGAAAAATACTACTATCATTTGTACCAACAAATTATGATGTGTTGGGGCATGTGATGGGCTAGTCGTTACCCAAGTTGTATGCATTTGGTACACTAGGCTTGGACTAATTTTGAACTCTGAATCATAACTTGACATGGTTCTTGAAAAAGACTAGAAATTTGGGTTTTCACATACGCTATCAAAGCCGCTTCTCGAAATTTTGAAGCATAAAGTTGTCGGAGGCTGGTTGTATTATCCTACAATGGACAGAGATACGGAGGTGGCTACAATGGCTAGAGAGGTACGACTTGGACTTATGGGCTATTTGTGGACCTATGGGCTCTTTGTTTGGCCTGATGGGGACATCAAGAGTTTAAGAGGGGGAGTTTGTAACACCCCCGTCCAACATCACTAAGAATTAGAACTTCGGTTCAGTTTAGAAGGCAAAGTACTATTATCATGTGCACCAGCAAATCATGATATTTTGGGAACTTGTGGCGGCTAGTCATTGCACAAATTGGTTATATTTGGAACGGTAGGCTTGAGCTTATTCGACACGATTTTCGAAAAAGATTGAGAATTTGACCATGTTTGTTATAATATGTGTATTAACACCTGTGATGATGACACCATATATTTAACCATTAAAGAATACCTATGACAGATTTTTTATATTTAAACCAACGATGGATACAACCAAGTTCATGCATATATTAGATATATGCTTTAGAGTACATCAACACCAATTTCAATTTTTTTACATCTAACAGAAGTGTGTGGAGAAATAGTTTTGTGTTTTGTGTGATTATAAACTTCTTAATCTATTAAACAAATAAAAATTGAACAATAAATATGAGATAAAAAATTTATAAAATTAGAGTTTTCAATCAGATGAATGTCTAATTTGTGTTTCTTCTCTATTAAACAAAATTCTTCTAATTCGTCTCCCAAAATCTATAATATACCATTATAAATAAAACATGATTTCGTTTCATCGATTGGTTAACACATTCGTAAAAAGTACACTAACACGTTCCAAAATAAAGTTTAAAAAAAATCAAGTATCTAATATAACTACAAATTGTATGAATTCTTATCCAACTTAATATCTAATTGCACTCGTACTCTTTCTTATCTTTTTTGTAGGAAACTAAACACGTTCAATATTAATTTTAGTAATTGAAATTATAATATAAAAATATAATTAATAAATCAAAAAAATTAAAAAATATATTTAAAAATCTAATATCAATCTATCTATACTATACTATACTATTATAAGCAAAATATAGTTCTATTTGGTTGATTGGTTAACACTTTCCAAAAAAACTGCATTTTTCATTAAAAAATAAAAATAAAATTCTATGCTACAAAGTACGATGACTCAATGTATGCCCCTCCTTCTCATCAAAAATCACTTTTAATTCATTGTGCAGGCTAAAAATATATATAATTAATTTAAAAAAACTTATATAGACAAGCTATACATCCATTGGTCCTTTCACAATCCCTGGAGAGATGGTTCACCCAAAGTTCCCACACTCAGCACACTCGCACGTGTTCTCACATCACTCCCTATTGAAAACCTACTTTATTCGCCATTTAATTATATAAAAAACATATTTGGATAAATTATGAAATAAATTTGAACAAAATAATATAAAATAATTTATATTAAAAATAATATCATAATTTCAAAAAATTATTTATTTTATTTCATAATTATCTTTTATAATAAAAATTAAATATAATAATAATAATAATAATATGATAATAAGTAATAAAATTCAACCATACATCACATATGTTATATGCTACTTTAAGCATAATAGGCTATAGACTATGATTGAAGGCGGACCCACGATATTCTAAACCTACTCGGCTAGTGCAAATTTTTTATTTGTCAATCCTATATAAAGATAAGGGAGCAAACTAGCATATACATGTAAATTAAAGTAAAGAGTTCAAGAAAAATAGGTAATAAAGTATTAATTTACGCTGGAAAAATAAAGCAAAATTTACTCAGAATATAAATAAATATTTGACCTAACACTCATTAAGTGCATTAAAATTAAAAGATAAACATATTTAATTCAACCGTATATTGGTACTCACATTCAATCACTTGCATTAGATTTAATTATAAATAAAAAGAAAACTTCATAACTTCAAAAAAAGGAACAAAATAAATCAATCAACCCAACTTATAAATAAATAAATAAATAAGTTACATAGTTAAAGAGCAAAAGTGGATTCTAGGACCATTGATGACCTCATAAAAATACCTCTTTTTTTGTTTGCAGTAGTGTAGGTGGAGAAGGTGTCAGTGTCTTTTTTTCCTACTTTGTTTACAACATTAAATATGGAAATGGACTCCCTTACTTTTTGGAGATAATGGCCCATTTAGTTTTCATATTATTATGTAATTGCTGAAAATCCAAGTGGCTTTATAAGTGGGCTTCTCAAATATTTAACTGGTCTAATATATAGCTGGAATCATATATAGGATTTTAATGGGCCTATAAAATTTCATCTCGCTAGGAGCCAACCCTAGCCATGGGTTAGGTCGGTCCTTGTGATCGGCTGTTTGCCTAATACCTTCCTAAAATATAGTTAACAAGACTTTCAAAAACATTATTAATATTAAAAATAAGAAAAACATATATTTCTGACTCTTCTAAAATGAATTCAAATTATAATTCTCTCTGAGTCGGAGACCAAATAATATCACAATCAATTAATTCTTAATACTTAATACACGTCATATGATCATAAATACTTTATTTAAAAATTATATTAAAAATACGTGAAATTGGTAAAAACATAAAACATACATTCTCTTACGGTGCCAGCATGAAATAGGATTACTTATGTTGAAATAAAATTTCTTATATTTAAAAGCGCCGATAACTAAAAAATGATATTTTTAAAGTAAAAAAAATTTTGAATTTTGGTTTGTACACTAAAATTTTAGTTTTAAAATAAAGAATTAATGATGTACATATTAAAATAAGAGTAGTTATATGACATTTTTAATATCTTTTGATTATAATAATATAGTATTGACAAGTGATGGTATTATTAAATTTTAAAATAAATATATGACAATCGTTACATTCATTATGAATAATATTCTAAAACTTAATATTTTAAATATCCGTCAAAAGTATAATATAAAAAATATAATATAAAAAATATATGTATTATTAATTTCAATACTACATAGTTATTATATTTTATTTAATTATCTTTTATATTTTTTTTATTTTTATAAAATTTATCATATAAATAATAATAATATATTATAATCACGTTGTGCATGGCACGCGTTACAGGCTAGTATATTATTGTGCTTACAACTATGAGAGCTTAACTATAGACTATTAAAACACAAGAATTATGAGTGTCACAACTCTCATATCATCTCCCGATCTAATACTTAATATATGTCTATCAAATCATTTATAAAAATTATAATTCTTCTCCTTTTCTAACATCCAAATCGACAACTCAATGTATACCAGACCCCACACTCCACCTAGGCCAGTGCGAAAAAGTTTTCAATTTGGTACACATTAGTTTTTTTACTTGAATCTATAAAGAATGTTACAAATACCACCTCTTTTTGGATCAGGTTAAATTCTTCTTCTTACCCGCACAGACATACGGAACCTGGCAATGCCTCTGCAATTCCGGATGGTAGAGCTCTAATACCATTTTTAACATCAAAGCCCCGGTTCGAATATATAACAGACATAACCTACTACTTTTATATCTATCAATGTGGGATTTTACGGTTATAATTCCTATGGACACAACTAAAGGTTCATGACTCCTGATTCGTTATTTTACAAGTATAATCAAAATATTCGCGATTCCCTTGATTGGGTTAAGCTCTCAATGACACTTGAGCCATCATAATAAAAACATATTACAACTAAACAAACACAACAAGCCTAAAAATTACATTACCCTTGGATAAATGGATTAGCTAGTCATGAGATGATAAAACAAACATACATTAACATTGTAAACATTGAGCATAAGAGTTCAAGCATAAAAAATACAACTTTATAATTTACTTCGAAATCCGGACGAATCTCTTTGCTGCTTTTTATATGCTCCAAGTGCCCCTCAAGAGTACGACTATCTAATTATACTCTATTCTATAATACAATATATTATAATTCTTCTCTAAAATATCTCTAAAACCTAATAAAATAAAGAGTTTTAATGATTTTCAAGAAAATGGAAGTAATATTTTAGAACTTGAGTTATGGGTGAAGCATTGTTATATTTGGATGTACCGCAATAAATCGGAATTTTCTCATTCCTTCTCACTTTAGAAAATCTTTATTTCCTATCATAAAGTATTAAACTCTAGTTAGTAATATTCAATTATTTATAAATTACTATAAACATGAGAATAAAATCCTATAAACATATACAAACAAATGCTCTAACAGCATACTTCACGTAATACCTAGAATAGCTTAATTTATTTTTCTTTTAATGCTTGTTGATCATGATCTCCAAGAGCCCTTGTCTCATGGTGATGGACTTAACTAACTTGAGGGCATATTATGTACCTGTCTCCTTCCTTATTGTAGAAATTGAAATTTCATGGGATATTGTTGTAACTTCAATAATGGGACCTATATTGTTAAACATTAAACAAACACATATAAGTAATTAAAAAATATGATCACCACTAAAGTTGATATGAATTTATATACATATACTAAGAATCTTGAAAATCTGTCCATATACATTTTGATAAAAAAATAGTATTATATGCCAATAAAGGCACAATATAGATGTGTAGTAAAGACTAGAAAACCACAAAGAAGAAACTTATGTAATAGTAATAAATGTATATTAAGTCATTCTATATGTATATACTCAACATTAAAAAAAATTGAGAAGTAATTACTCTTTAATTTAAGAAAGGTTAAGAGAGTATTGGAGCATTTTCTTCATTGTTTAGAAAATTTTAAGTAAATGAAGAGTTCCTACAAAAAAAGAAAAAGAAAATGCCATTAAGGTTTTATAAATCCTTGTGATCAAGTAAAAATATTTTGATCAAACGGAGACAAACATAAAAGGTGATTTTTTCCTTATTTATAAACACTATACATAATTTATATAAAGTTATTTTGTTGTCATCTGAGCAAAGATATATACATCTTTGTTTATATAAAGTTCTATCTCTTTATAATTTCATGACAAGAAATACGGGGTGGTTTTGAGTTTTGTAGTGGATGAAAATTGAGGATATGTGGTAAATAATTTATAGATACACCAGAAATGTTTCACTTGCAAATTTATATATTTATTTTCGATTTCATAAGATTTTTAGCATTATTATATTAAATGAATATTTGATTCAAATTTAACAATTATATAAATTTATGTGATAATAAAGGAGTCAAAATCCCAATAAGTAAAAATCCTTTATGAAGGTTCTAGAATGTACTGATGTCATGTTTAATATAATTTTCAGTGCACCTAATTAATCAAATATGTATTAATGTTGTAGGCTAACCAAGGGTAGGAAATATAAGATATGGGAAACCTAAAGGGGCAGTTTCATTTGCAAACATCCATACACGTGGCAGATTTTATAAGATTTTGTAGATTATTCTTATAACTCAATATTCAATAACAATTTCAAACAAGATTATTCTGGTAACTGATTATTCAATAAGAATTTTAAACAATTTTCTAAAATTACGTGATTGTTAAAGAGGATATTTAACTTTATTAAAAAGATAAGTTATATTTGACGGGTACTAGAAAAATCTATATATTCACATCCATCACAAATATTCCTATGCAACCCATATTTATTGAAAAAATCTTAAAGTTAATCTCAACAATTACAAAAAAATAGTTACAGATAATTGCTTTTATAATTTTATAATTAAAATATGATATCTTATATTTCAAATTAATTTTGAATTAAAGGTGGCACCGTGAATTCGAAATATTAAAAGTCTAGCATTTAATCACAAATCGGCTTTGGTGTCGTGCAACTATTTTCTTAAAGAGCTTAACGATCAAAAAGTTAACTATTATCTAAAGTTAACTGAGTTATTAATACAAACTTAAGGCTTTTTTTTATAAATGCAGGGGTTAATTCTATTATTGTATTTTTTTTATGAAAAGTGTTGCATTTATAATTTTTAATATTGAACTTGCAAAAGTATTATTGTATTACATAATATATGATGTTGCCTCAACTAGAATTTTAGTGTTTGCATCAGACTGTGGCCTGATTGATGACGCGCCAATGTGAGAGTCACTGCTGATGTGGCTGTCGGGGTCCCACATATAATGTCGAAGTTGTGGGCCCATTACTTACGTGGCACTGATGTGGGACCCGCCGATGACATGACACAAGGTGGGCCCATACCTGCCACGTCATTCTATTATGCCGAATATATGTGGAACCCATCTATGGGCCCCATACTAATGATGTGGCAGTTATGGGACCCAGATGCTTACGTATGAAGTCCTAAAGTATGAAGTCCTATATGGTGGTGGGTGACCCCGAGTCTAACGTGATTTGTTGTGGGACCTACGGATGATGGGGCAATCCAAGACTCACGGCTGATGTGTTTGTTTAATGTTTATGCAACAGTATTTGGTTTTGTATAATAGGCTTATTGTGTTGCAGTTTTCCTAAATACATTGATATTTGCTGTTGTAGTTGATGGTAAAAAAATAATGCATTATGGATCAAATCTAATCCCCACGGGTGCAACATTTTGTTTTGTTCTATTTTTTGAAAACAAGCTTAATATAACACTTTTTTATCCTATTGTTACATTAAAAAAAGTAACATATGAGCAATTTCGGTGTAGTGTTTCGTATTTTAGTAGATGTAAATGGAGTTACCATAGGACTCTTGGTAACACAAATATGATGTAACAACAAATATAGTGGTGTGACTATTACATTGTGTTCGTAAAAATCTTTTAGAAAGAAAAGAAAAGAAGTAGAAAAAAATTAATTTCCTTAGTTTTTTCTGGAATATTTTTTCATAAAAAAAAGAAAAAAAAATCTGAAGGTTGAAAAATAAGTTTCCTCTATTTTTGTTTCCAAAAATTTATTCCTACTTTTGGGATTTCGGGAGAGAAAAGAAAAGAAGTAATCTTCTTTTCTTTCTTAGATTAAGAGAACACAACCTAGGTCTATGATTACAATATTACTCATGTTACAAAAAATGGAAAAGTGTAGTTATAAGACCCTTTATGATTATATACTTTTATTAATGTAACTTAAAACTCAAAAGTGTAATCATAAACCCCTATGGTAGCGCCCACATTATTTTTGAACTGTTATTTCGAAAAAGTGTTACCATAGCCCTTTTTTAATTTACAACAACACTTTTTTACCTTCAACAACACCATTTTTGTGTTACAAACATGCCATATATGTTGTAGTAAAAATAGACACCGCATGTACTATCGGAGAAAAGAATCGTGTCACTGTCTGTCTAAATAGCACACTAAACTATTCAACGATAGTGTGTCCCATAAGCACATTCCCCGAAGGTACATGTACAATATGTATCTGATCCATATCAGATAATATATTTTGTGCGTTAGGGTTAGGCGTATACTGCTTATCCCCATCAGGTACTACAACTTGTGCGTTGCGATCAATCATCGTGTTAATCGCATTGTTCACATTCTGATTCTCCATAAACCTGTCACTCAAACAACCAAGCAAACACAATAATTATAGGATTGTTACACAATTTGTGAAAAAAAATCAAATATAAAGTGCGTGTGTATATGAGGTATAATGAGAAAAAGACGTAACGAAGAAATGATAAAAAAGAGAGTATTTCGAATCCAGTACTGAACTTTCTCCTTAAAGTTCATAAGCCCTCACCTTATTTGTGCGAACAGCTTCGCAGAATAAAATGAATCACAGTAAAGGTGTCGAACGATTATCACTCTCAACGAGGTTAAATAGAATTAAAACTATGAATAATGGTGAAAGAAAAGTGCAAAGAATAGATAATAGGGTTTGTGATGAGCGACTGTATCATATATTCAACCCTATATCTATAATATAGAGATAAAAAGTTCAGGGGCATGAGAGAGGATATACAGAACGGTGATAGTCGATACGGAGATGGTGAGAGGCGTGTGGGATCAAAAGAGATATTGGTGTTTAAAATTTAGTTTTTTTAATGGTTTTCTATGAAACATTTGTGGATAAAAAGGGAAAACTAATTGGCCTAGGAGAAGAAAAATTTGGTAATAATAGGGCAAATTTTGACTAAAAGGGAAAAAAGAGGGCAAGCGCGCATTACTTTTTTTAGGTTGTTTTTTACACTAATTGTTAAATAATCGATGTCTTCAAATAACAAAGACATCAGATTAACACGGGGTGATGTTGCTACATCCTTTAACATCATTGTTATCAACAACCGATGTCTAATGTGTGATATCTATATAACTTTTTCTTGCAGTGTAGACTCTGAAAAACTTGTGTTCTACTTTTTGCAATTAATTAAAACGCATTAATTAATTCAACTAATCTGTAACTGAATCGAATTAATGTTATTCGAAATCAATTATAATAATTCAAATCAAAACAGAATTAAATATTTATAAGCCCAAGCCCATTAAAAATTAAATTTAACAAAACTAGTGAGTGATTATTTGGACCAATTTTTTACTACATTCGTGTCCATACGTCACACACACGAGAAATCTTGAGGGACTCGTAAGCCTCAAATTGTGTCTCGAAAGCCCATAATTTACACCCCCTTACGCACTAGCGTAGATTATGGTGTAATACGTAGCCAACAAAATTGAAACTACAAATGTGTGTTGTTATGTAGAGGTATGAAAATCTCTTTTCCATTTTAATGGGGAATTTAATAGTAACTATCTAACTAATTTTTCACTACTAACAGAGAAACTTTAATAATCATATATAAATTTAGACCAGGAAATTCATGTCGTGTCCTGTACATTCGTGTAGTGTACTTTCGTGTTTCGTGTATTAACCAAGTGATCCATAAACGAAACGAAATTATTTCGTGTACCAGTATCTTAAAACGAAACACGAAACGAAATTTTCGTATCAAACACGAAACGAAACGGAGTACACGAACCATTTCCCATACTTATTGTGTATCTCTACAAGGAAACACAATGAAAAAGAAAAAGTAAAAGGAATGAAAAAAAATAGTACACAAAACACAATCGATTGTAGAATTGACCGGATTAATTGTTCATCTTTATCTCCGTTTTTCATATTTGCGTTCAATAGCTGTTCTGATTGTTGGATTCATACCGTAAAATCAATAACACGATCGATGTAATATGTATACTTACATGTATACACACATGTATACATTTTAAACAATCAATTGTTGAATGATTACTGAAATAGACCTCAGAGCTTTGAAACACGGTGAATAGAAGGCGGGGGCTTTGACACATGGTGAAAGAAAAAGAAAGTAGAACCCTAGACCCAAATTGATTTGTCTTTTTTTATTTTTTAAGTCTACTTCACGACTTGTAAGAAGACTAACGGGCTAATGTTTAAAAAATGTGGCCCAAAATCCAAATGCCCAAAGCCCATTTGTGCAAGTTTTATTTTTAAATTATTTTGTAAAATAAATAAATATATAATATTTATTTATAATATCTATTTATTTAATTTTAAATATTTATTTCGTATACTTTCGTTTCGTGTCGTGTACATGAGGGTAAAACCAAAATCGACACTAAAATTACCCGTTTACTTTTGTGTTCGTGTATCGAAAATATAAAACCAAACCCATTATTCTCGTGTCATTTTCGTGTCGTGTTACCGTGTCGTGTACGAAATTGTCGGCCTATATATCATTAATCTCCTTGTCATTTTGAGTGATCTAAAGTTCTAGGAAAACTCCCCCGATTTTTGACATTGAATGACATACTATTATTATACTTTCTCTTGAATTCAATCAGAATTTAAAAGTTAGATTTTTTTTTTAATTTTTATAAATTATTTTTTTCAAAAAAATGCATTTCTATCAATATATAACAATCATATATGTGTTACTCAATAAAATCATACGTGTTAAGTTATCGCATTTTCAACCATTATGCATAAAATCATGAATTACATATGTCAATGTATTGTTGACTTCATATTAGACAATTAGCAAACAAATTTATAATCATCTCTTGTGTTTTCTTTAATGATCTTTATCTAAAAGTTCAAATATATGATATGCTTTCTAATTATTTTCCATTATATAGTACTAGGGTATTTATTCAGTTTAGAAGCCAAATAACAAATCTACTGTATTCATTAAGTTTAGAAGACCAATAATAAATGTATCACCTTCCGTGACAAGAGCAACAAAAATGAAATTAACAAATTTTATGTATAATTAAATTTTATATATTCATTTAATATTATTTACAAATTGAATAAATAAGATACATGCTAATATAGAAATTTCATATAAAAAATTTAAATTTAAAATAAAAATATTAAAGTAACAAAATTCAAAAAAAATTAATTAACAAATTTTAAATTTAGTGAAAAGTAATATAGTATAAATTCACCTAACTGTAATCCTAAAAAAAGTCTTATTTACTTTTTCTTACTTTTTCACAAGTCACATATTAGAATATGAATTAGGGGTTGATTTTTACTTAGGGCTCAAATGAATATGAATTGTGGCCTAGGTTCTTCAATTAGGGTTTTAATTCTTCTTCAAACTTCAAGTATTTAAATATAATGAGGTAAATCTAAAATCTATCTTTCTCTTGGCTTCAGTGTTAGGTATTTTTTAATTTAGTGTTTTGTTTTAGGAATTGTGTAATGTGTTATATAATTTCTCTCACTACCCTCTCTCTCCTTTACACTCTGGGCGTCTCGCGCTTGTGCACTTGTATTTATGTGTGTTGGTTGCCGGTTTGTGTATATGGCTGTGTTTGTATTTTTAGTTTTTATAGTTTTAGTTTTTGAATTTCTTTTTGCCGATTTTTGTAATGAAAATTAGTTATTGTGTAATTTATTATTTTTGATTGCAGGACTTCGCATCTTTGAGTTCAGTGAATTGGGTCTTGAGTTTGCACTTTATTTAAGCTATTTCCCCATCTCAGTTTCTTGTCTAGTTGCTTGTATGATGTGTTGAATTTAGAAAATAAAGATGCGACATTATTTTCCTTGTTTATTTTCTCATACAACTGAATTTGAAAGGCTGCATATTAAGATAAATTAATGGGTTAAAGAATGTTGCATAATTGGTTTTGATTTAAATGCTAGCTTGATGTGTTAAAATAAATACATAATGTTTTGCTTTTGTATGTCCACAATATACTTTTATCTATAGATAACATAATTTTTATCTTAGGTTGTGTCAAGAGATGATGTGTTTGAATAATATTACAATGGATGGTCTTGCAAAAATTGTAAGAACATTAGATGTCATCACATATTATCTACCATCATCTCATCGTCTCATCTACAATGGTCATACTCTATTTCATGCAAATTGGATCGTAGAAGTTTTATAAATCCTCATCCCTAATTCTGGAAGAAATGAGGATATAAATTTAAATTTAGAGAACGATATAGTTTTTGACATACTTTAGAAGACATGTTTGTGTTTCATAAATATTTTAAGACAAATTTTTTTCTAAATGTTTTTTCTCTATTTATCAATGGAAGAAATTATGAGAAGTTTTTAAGCAATTGAAACTACACTGACAAAATAGAGGTCGAACACATAGCTATAATAAATAAGGCTGCACGGAAAAAGTTCTCATTTGAATATTATCCCTAAAATTAAATATTTTACGCTGATAAAAAGAGTGGGATAAACTCATATAGTGGATAATTTAAAGGATGATTTGGCTTTAGAAATATTATGTATATTTTCATCTCCACAATTTATTGCATGTATGTGTTTATGTGTAGGCCATGTGAGGTTATTCTAAGAACAAGGATTATGAAAAGATTTTGAAGAATACATAAAGCTTAAAATGTAGAAGCATACATGGGCCGGGATACAATTGCCTTTTTTTACAAACCCTAATTCAAAGGGCTATAAAAGGCGGCGCAAGTTACACTTAGGTCCAGTGAGCATTGGGGGGAATGGAGGCTGTTGGAAAAGTGTCAACCTCAACGGATCAGAAGTCAGAAACCAAGGAGGAACAGGTGGTGCATACGATTGATGAGCAAATTGAAACACTTAAGGAGGAACTTGCTAGGTTTCATGAGAAGAAATGTCTCTTGCTTGAGAAGAGGCGTGAGAGGGTCGCTTTGATTGCTTCACGGACGAACAGAATACGTCAAATAGAACAAGAACTCAGCAATCTGGAAAAAGAAAGTTAAGCAATTGTTGCTTCCTTTGGGTAGGATGTATACCCACACATAAATATGTTATTACATATACTTGGTCTTATTAATAGTTAGATGTTCCATGACACATATTGTAATTCCAATATTTATATTTATAGGTAAATGAAATGTGTCTTCTTTTTTTTAATTCACCCAGTTTGTTGTTTTAGTTAATTGTTATTTATAATTTCATATTTGCATTAATCCTATGTACAACCAAAGATGCCGAACACTGACAATCCCCTACAAGTGAGTATATGTTAATTTGACATACATAATTTTTTAAGAGAGGACATGATTGGTGAAAATTAATACTGTATAAAATATGTGAAAAATTATAAAAATTAAAAAAGTAGAATTTTTTGTAAAATTAAAGAAAATATTATTCACATAAATACTTTTAGTTGTATGACACAAAATGGAAAACTATTATAACACAAACTATTATCATATAAACCACCAAAATACTTTCTTTTGAAATTAGTTAGAATTCATAAGTTAGATTTAACTATTTTTTTATATATTACAATCATTTTTTAAAAAAAACTGTATCATAGAATATATATTTATATATTGTAAAAGATTTTATTAGCATATTTATATGATTTTATAATTAAGTAGGTATTTATTGATATTATTTTACTGGCACAAATTATTATTGGCTTGCCCAACATTGCGTGTTTGGGCCTTAACCTTAGTTCTGGACATTAGATTTGGGAAAGAAAGGAGCCCGCGCTAAACTAAAATTATTTTCAACTTGGAGGTGGTCTCATATTCTATTTTGGACTCACTACACCAAATATGACATATTGCAACCCCTCTAAAAAAAATGTTACCCCAATATGTTACCTAAGCTGTGCTACTTATGTTTTAGTATAACATTGTGTTTTTTTGTATTACCTTAGCCAAAAATCAGATATTACCGTAGTTATAAAGTGTTGTAGCTTGCAACATATTTCTAAAAGTGTTAGTTTAGGGTATCATAATACAAATATAATATATTTTTAAGCTTAAAAATTATTTAAATTAATTTTAAAAGAATTTAAGATAAATTACAAATTGAATAAATAAGATACATGATGATATACAAATTTGGTACATAATAAAATTTAAAAAATTTAAAATAGGAATTTTTAAGCAATATAATTTATAATTTTAAAATAGAACTTTTAAAAGTATTAAAAAGTAAAAATAGTACATATTTGTTTTATAAACTATAAAAGCAAGAAAATACATAAAAGTAAATAACCTTTTTTCTAAATGAAAGGTCCGGCATGAGGGCTATTTTAAGCTAGAAAGGGGGTTGAATAGCTTAATTACCAATTTAAAAATTGTTATGGCGTTTTAAAATAATTTATCCCTTATTAGAACTTTATCGAGTGGTTATGCAGTTTATATGTGCGGAAAATAAAGTGCAAGAAAAGAAAATACCACACGGTGATTTTATCCTAGTTCGCGATGACGCAACCTCTAATAGATTCGCTCACCCCTACTCCAGTCCCCGAGCTCCTCTCCCGGACTCGGGATTTTTCCTTATAATAAACTCGCTCCTTTAGTAGGTGGAGAAGCCTTTACACCCTTATAAGTATTTGTCTTGGTGCGTAACACAAGGGTCACCACCTCAAAATAAATGTAATACCTACACAACTTATCTTAGACAATAACTCCCCGCTATTTCTTCAAAGTTGTTGTAGAGCCTTTGTGTGGACTTGGCTTCTTTAGCTTTTGTCGGTCTTGGATCGTAGTGATCCGGTCTTGGGTCTTTTCTCTTTTTCATGGTGCAAAGACTAATAACTCCCCGTTAGTACGACTAGGACTTGGGTCTTAAAACGATAATCACCTCACGTCACTTCACCTCACCACAAAACCAATAAGACAATCCACGAAACAAACAGTATAGAAAATATGGTTTGAGCTAGGATGTTACTGTACTAGCCCACAAATAGTATAATATTCAAATAAGAATATTAAAACTAAATAAGAATACTTGACTTAAGATAATAAATAGTAGTCCAAGTATTTTTATAATTACTCCTTTATAGATTAAATAGATAGGTGGAGTAATATGAGAATTTTTTTTATATTAAGCACTTATGGCTTATAACTTCTTTAGTATTCTTCTTCTTTCGATTATATATTTATAGATCGAAGAATACTTTAATTACAATCTCAGAGTTGTAATTTTACCTTTATGTATATCAACTTAAGGTTTTAAGGTATACTTGTATATTGACGATTATAAGGTCAAACTATACTCTTTTAACTTCAAGCACGTTTATACGATTTATGAGTCTTAGCCAAGATCCAAATAAGTTAAGTGCAAGTAATTGGCTTAAGATTGTGCTTTCGAAGTTTGGACGAATAATTACGAGTATTTTATAGATATCGTAGTATAACCCCACGGAATACTGAAAGATAATAGAAGGGGCTTATATGATATGACTCGTAATTGTTTATATACACGATATTATTTAGCCAAGATCCAATTATATAGCGTGAAATTAATTGGCTAACTCGTGGATTTGATTCGTCCTTAAATTTAACGGATGATTACGAAATGTTTATCAATCGAGTTATAATCCCCCGGAACACTAAAGATGTTAGAACGGATTAAAACTATGCTTCGTAATAATTTATGTACAAGAAATATGTTAGCCAAGATCCAATTAAATAAAGTGCAAGTAATTGGCTAACTCGTGAACTGAATCCGTTTTGATATTTGACAAATTAGGAAGTGTTTATAGATCGAGTTATAATCCCCCAGGACACTAAAGATGTTAGAAGGGATTAAAACTTTACTTCGTAATATTTTATGTGCACGAATAATTGTTAGCCAAGGTCCAATAATAAAAATAATTGGCTAACTTGTGAACTTGGGTCAAATATACTCTCCCCTTTGGAGATGAAGTACTTTTGTTTATAGATGATCTTCTTTTTGAGATGATTTAAGTGAAGATTAAGTACTTATTCGAATTCTGAGTTCGAATCTTAGTTCTCTTAAGAACTTTGTTTATAAGAGATCTTGTATTAGAGCTTAAGATGAAGTAGAGAAATTGAGTACAAAGCTCAAATGAAAAGAACTCAAATAAGAAGTTAAAAGTTACCACTTTTTAAGAACGGTCGGAAAAGTTCACCGGAAAAGTTTTCCGGGGGTTCGGCTGGATTTTGGCACTTTGGTCGAACTTGGGCAGCCCTTCGGAAGGCTGGAAAGTAGTAGTGGATGAGCTCACTTGGTGGGATAAAGCTTGGTTGGGTGAAGCTAAGCTTGGGTTTCAAAAACCTTGTATATATGTAAGTATATAGAAGAGAGAGAAGGTTTTGGAGAAGAAATGTGTGTATAGAATTTGAAAGAGATGAAGAGATGCACTTCTTGAAAAAATCCCAGAAACTTTGTGGCTCTTTAGCTTGAAGAAAATGGGTTGGGGTGGGGGTTTATTTATAGGAGAAGTTGGGTGGATTGAATGGTCGAGATTTGAGGAAAATGGATGGTGGATGGTGTATGTCACTTGAATTGATGACATGGAAAGGAAAGTGTGTTTCTATGCAACTTGCCACATGAGACAAAAAAATTTATGGGTTCCAAATCTCAGCTGATATACTATAAAACACCATAAAAAATACCATAAAAAATATGATAATTACTAATAATCTTTGATTAAAAACTCTTTTGATTTAGGACGAGGCCTTTAAAGAATATTTCTGCAATATTCCTTTTTCGAGCTTGTTGCCACATTCCTGTTGCAGCATAGATCTAAGAAATATCATATCTTGATGTTTCTTCTTTGATCATATTGCCTTAGAGATATATTCCATAAAGATATAATTTTGATATTTTCCAAAAATGAAATATCTCTTTTATTTGTTTTAAAAGACATGATTTTGCTAGTTTGACTTTTTGACTTTAATTTGGATCAATTAAATTCATGTCCTAATGGAGAGGATCTACGTGTACTTAATTTTATGTTTAATCGTATAAATACCAAAATAAATAATATATTGAAGATATCATTTCATTAAAATAGTAATTTGAATATTATTTATTAAAAGATATAATTAATTTTATAAATATATATATATAAACCAAATCAAACCAAACATACCCCGTATATCCCGCTTAACGTAGGGTGTGGGGAGGGTAAGATATACATAATCTTCCCTTCATTCTGAATTTCAGAATGGAGAGATTGTTTCCCAAAACACCCGGGCTTGTGTGTGCGTGTAAAGATACGTAAAAAATGAGATGAACAATAAAACATATATGCAATGAGCCATACAAATTTGAAACAAACCAAAATATGATGACTTAAATTGAAGAGATTCGAAAGAAACCTTAGCCCATGGCATTATTTTATATAAAAATCTGTGTCTGATTGCTAGATACATAAACTAACCACTCCATTTGTTACTTCTTGCGAATAGATGATATGTATATAAATTTATCACTAATAGACTAAGAAATATGTAATTTAGAACCAAAATAAACACACAGACATGTATATTAACATTTTAATATATATAGAAACACAAGCATCCTCTTATTTTTCAAGTTTAGACTTAACTAAATAGCATAAAACTATTGTATTAATTGTGTATGTAAAGAAATAGAAATGGAGTATATACGAAGAGGAATGTTCAAACTCTTTTCATATACAAATGATTTTTAATCTAATTTCTTTACACATATATATAAAAGAAACAAAAGAGTACTTTGGAAAATTATTTATCCTTTACTCGAATACATGTGTGTAACACCCCTCATCCGTTTTAACCTATCATGAATCATGTTATTTTCTTTTTGGAATTAGATTGCACTCTACTTTTATTTAAAAACAAATCATATTAAGAAAGAATATATACACACCAGGTTACTATTAGTTGTTCAACTTGTATACACATTTTAATGTACATCGTAAATATAGTTAAAATAGATTAATTTCTTTTTTCAATATGTACATAAATATATGTATTTATATATAACTATTAAAATTAACAGGGTTTCTCAAAAATACGCGTATTGGAGAAAATAGACATTTGCACCCTCATATACAACTTAAAGTAACCTCCTCTACAATTTTTGCAACCTGTATGCAATTTGAAAAAACTTTCTCTATACCCAGGTATACAACATTAATAGTATTTTGATAAATAAGTTAAAAACATGAGTATTTTTGATATATTCCCTAAAATTAATTTTAATTACATCTTTACAATTTTGGGAAGTAATATAAAAATTTGAACTTTAAGTATTTACTATGCATTAATTATTGTACCAAAATGAAACTATGTTTTCTACCGTTTTTGATAATTATAAAATACGGTAAAAGACCCAAATTCATTAATTTAGGTTTATCACCAAAGAAAATTTTGAAGAGCCTAATTTTATTTTCTGCAATTATGTGTCACATGATTTAAATAATCATTTTCTTTGGATCACGTCTAGGGGGCATCTACAACATAAGATAGCGAACGAATGAAGATTACGAGAATAAATATGATGAAGCAATTACAAACAGATTTCAAAATGATGAAACAGAATGAAACGATAAAGAGCATAATGAAACGAAATTAAATGGAACACCCATCCTATCGTCTACCCAAACTCACAGGTCAACCTAAGTAGGTTTTCTACAAGAAAGAACCTAAGCTCTGATACCATCTCTGTAACACCCCCTTCTTAAAATAGAAGGGAAATATTACTTATAATCCATAAACCTGCAAACAGAGCACTAATATATCTCTAAATAAAAAAAATTAAACAGTCTAAAATCGTCAGAATAATATTAAATCTCCAAACTGTTTAAAACAATAATATAAATTCTGAATTCTCTAAATAAATAATTAAGTCTAAATACTGATAAAGTCTGAAATCCTAATCAAGAAAAAGGGTAGCTCTCCATCGCACAGCCCCCGATCCCCCTAAGCACCTGTCAGAAAAAGAATACGGCATGAGCCAAACGCCCAGTACGGATTTGGAATGCAATTTATAAAACAAAGAGATCAGAAATAAACAATCAGCAATTTATAATAAAAGAACAGTTTTAAAAATAAGTAAAGCTGAAACAATGAGGGACTAGGATATTTCATACCGAGATCAGAATAGATACAAATACACACATCATAGGGTACCTAATGCGTGCAACAAAATGGATAACGTGTACGACATATACAACGTCACCATAAATCAAATCACAAATCAAAATCTGGGTGCACCCACGTATCCTGAACAAATATCAAATGCGCAAAAGCTCCTCCCAAGAGCTAACAGAAGGATACGCCGTGACCAATCACACTGTCACGGAAGTGTCATGTCACTGGTGCCGCAATGACATGGCTGTAGTACCCCTACAGCTGGTTAACTCGGTATACCCTAAATCACTAAGGGTTCAAAATAATATTCTCGCAAAATTTAAAATCACTTGAGACAAATAATTCAGATTTCCAAAACAGAGGGTGTCATAAGTAAATTTGAAAATCGCATAAACAGATATTTATAATTTTCCAAATCAATTTTTAAAACAATTTTCAGAAGTCAAAATATCCAAACAATTTTAATGGAGCGGATAAAATATGAAATTCAACAAAGCGGAGATATTAAATTTCTAAGAAGAGGAGTGCTGAATAAAAAGGGGACAGAATCCGTATCTCGAATGTCGCAACTAAAATAATATCAAAATCCGTAAACGATCTGCTAAAACCCCGACCCGTGATCTAAATACAAAATTATAATTTACAATTAATATACATTTTATATATTCATTTATTAAGTAATCAGTACTACTCATAATTTATTTACAAAATTATTAATCATACTACTTGCCTCGTGAACATAACTACATGTCACTACAGCCATAATGTAAATATTTATTAATTTATCAAGTTAACTGAATCCAGGTGAATGTATATATACTAGTTTATTATCAAGCCAGGACATTAATTATGTTAAAAAAAACCAAACTAACAATCACACTCCAAAACATGGATAACCCTCCGGGCAAAGATTTTGGAGTCTCTCGACTACCTGATCATCTAATCTCCTAACACACATGTTACTTTATTAATTAACTAACACAAGTCAAGTCAAAACAAAGCAAAAGTAAAAATAGAACATAAGTTCTTAATTTTACTATATAATAAATTTACATAGCTTTTGGAACTCAAAATACACATATAGTTTACATATATTATGATGCAAATTACAAGATATGCTATTGATTACCTAAGTCATTTTATAAAATTTTCGAAACCAATTTTCAAAACATCTACCCAAGAATAAAACAAAATAATAAGTAATTATGCAATAAACTTAATATTAAAATAATTACCGCATAATAATAACAATCAATAAAATATTAAAACACATCTTAAACTCAGCTGAAGGGTGGAGACGGAAACCATTAATTTGACACACTTTAACAAAAGAAAAGTACTAAGAAGTCATGTACATACTATTATATCTTAAAAATAATTCTTTGTTGATGCAGTAGAACCCAAACCAGGAGGAAACATTATATTAATAAACTAATATCCTACAAGATGTACATTGTTACCAACAATTTGATATAAAAAGAGTACCTTAAATATTGACAGAGTAGAAAATTTCACTTGTTAATCTCTCTCGCACCTGTTTCTTTCCCTTCTGCTATGCTTCGCCGCTCTCAATATTCTCTTTGTTTAGGGTTTTAATACAAGGTTCGAGTCTTTGTTTATATATATCCACAGATCATTAAATACAAGTAGGAGTCTAAATTCTATCTCTATTATAATCCCTTTTTTTCTAATTATTATTGTTGTTATTATTATTATTATTATTATTATTATTATTATCATTATTATTATTATTATAATTATTATTATTATTATTATTAAAATTTACATATATTACATATATACCCCCTTAAAAGGAAGCGAAACTAAAAACTTGTACCTGAATCGAATAAATGCGGATATTTCTCACGAATAGATTCTTCTAATTCCCAAGTAGCCTCTCTCTCCGAATGATTCTGCCACAAAATTTTCACAAACGAAATAATGTTCTTCCTCAAAACTCGCTCCTCTCGAGCTAAGATAGCCTCAGCTTCTTCCTCACAAGAAAGATCCTCTCTAATCTTATGTAATGGATATTGAACTACGTGTAGTGGATGATATTTGTAGCCCCTCAAAACTGTCACATGAAATACATTATGTACATGAGATAGTTGTGGCGGCAACGCAATTCTATAAGACATTTCCCCCACTTTCTCCATAACATCAAAAGGTCCAACATATCTCGGACTAAGTTTTCCCTTCATACCAAAACGCTTAACACCCTTACAAGGAGATACCTTCAAGAACACATGATCACCTGGCTCAAATCCCCCAAACTTCCTATGTTGGTTCGCGTAACTCTTTTGACGAGATCGAGCTTCCTTCAAACTTTCTTTAACTTTCTCTACCTTCTCATTAGTGAATCTAACCAACTCTGGCCCTTCAATGACTCTCTCACCAACCTCATCCCAACAAGATGGTGCCCTACATCTCCTACCATACAGAGCCTCAAATGGTGGCATACCAATACTCGAGTGCTAACTATTATTGTACGCAAACTCAACCAGATACAGGTACTTGTCCCAATCACCTGTCCACTCTAACGCGCAAGCCCTCAACATATCCTCCAATATCTGAATCGTCCTCTCTGACTGTCCATCGGTCTGCGGATGATAAGCTGTACTAAAATTAAGCCTCGTACCCCAAGCCTGCTTGAATCCCTTCCAAAAACGCGATGTAAATCTCATATCCCTGTCAGAAACTATCGACACCGGCACACCATAAAGTCTAACAATATCTCGCTGAAAAATCTCTGCCAACTCATGAACAGGAGTAGTCTCTTTGATAGGCAAGAAGTGAGCGGACTTAGTGAGTCTATCAACCACCACCCATATAACATCATTCTTCTTGAAAGTCCTCGGCAAATGAGTTACAAAATCCATAGTAATATTTTCCCACTTCCAAACTGGAATATCTACCTGTTGCAACAATCTACTAGGCCTCTGATGGTCTATCTTCACTTGTTGACATGTACGACATTTTCCCACAAATTCTGCTATATCTCCCTTCATTCCACTCCACCAGAAATGCTTCTTCAAATCTCCATACATCTTGGTGGAACCTGGATGAATAGAAAATGAAGAACTATGAGCCTCCTTCAAAATTTCCTCACGAATCGTCGGGTCTGCGGGCACGCACAATTTACTACCCAACCACATCACACCCTCATCATTGACATAAAATTGTGTTTGCTTTCCACCTGCCACCTCGGATCTAATAGCTTCCAAACCTGTATCACTCTTCTGAACTTCCTTAACCCTTGAAACAAGATTCGGTTCCACTTTCAAATTTGCAATGCTACCACTTGATCCTCTAACATACAACTCAACACCCAAGCGCTCCAAATCTGAAATAAGGTGCGGCTGAGTAATAAGAGATGCAACACTCCCCAAGTTCTTCCTACTAAGAGCGTCTGCCACTACATTCGCCTTCCCCGGATGGTACTGAATATTTGCATCATAATCCTTAAGAAGTTCAAGCCACCTCTGCTGCCTTATGTTAAGCTCCTTCTGAGTAAAGATGTATTTGAGACTCTTGTGATCAGTAAAGATGTCACAAGTCTCTCCATAAAGATAGTGTCTCCAGATCTTCAAAGCAAAGACCACTGCTGCTAACTCCAAGTCATGGGTAGGATAATTCACCTCATATGGTTTAAGCTGCCTAGAAGCGTAAGAAATCACTTTCCCATGTTACATAAGAACACACCCCAATCCTCTCTTAGAAGCATCACTATACACCTGAAAACCTCCACTCCCTGATGGCAACACAAGTATTGGAGCTGACACCAACCTCTTCTTTAACTCTTGAAAGCTCTTCTCACGATCATCATTCCACTCGAACTTAATTCCCGTTCTCATTAGCTGAGTCAATGGTAAAGCTATGGAAGAGAAACCTTCCACAAAACGCCTGTAGTAGCCTGCCAAACCCAAGAAACTCCTTACCTCCGTCACATTGCTAGGTCTGGGCCAATTAGTAATAGCCTCGACTTTTGCAGGATCCAACTCAATGCCCCTACCAGATACAACATGCCCCAAGAATGCCACTTCCTCCAACCAGAATTCACACTTGGAAAATTTCGCAAACAACTTCCTCTCCCTCAAAATTTCAAGTACAGTACGTAAATGCTCCTCATGCTCCTCTCTGCTCCTAGAGTATACCAAGATATCATCGATGAAGACCACCACGAATTTATCCAGATAATCATGAAAGACCCGATTCATCAAATCCATAAATACCGCTGGTGCATTCGTCAACCCAAAGGACATCACGAGAAACTCATAATGACCATAACGAGTGCGAAATGCAGTATTCGGAATGTCTTCCTCCCTAACTCGTAACTGATGGTAACCAGATCTCAAATCTATCTTCGAAAAGTACTTCGCCCCTTGTAACTAATCAAACAAGTCATCAATGTGTGGCAAAGGATACCTGTTTCTGAAAGTCACCTTATTCAACTCCCTGTAGTCAATGCACAACCTCATGGAACCATCCTTTTTCTTCACAAACAGCACAGGAATGCCCCAAGGAGACACACTTGGCCTAATAAATCCTCTATCCAACAACTCTTGTAACTGCTCCTTCAATTCTTGCAACTCAAGTGGTGCCATTCGATAAGGCGCCTTAGAAATAGGCTCGGCACCTGGAACAAGTTCAATAGTAAACTTCACCTCTCTATGTGGTGGCAAACCTGGTAGCTCATCGGGCAACACATCTTCATACTCCCTCACAATTGGATAATCCTCGATGCGAGGTTCATCCTTCGATGTATCCTTCACGAAAGCAAGGTAGCCATCACAGCCCTTAGACAACAATTTACTCGCCTTTAGAGCAAAAATTAACTTAACATCCCCCTTCGGCTGAGACCCTTGGTATACAAATTCTGGTTTATTTGCATCCCCAAAGATCACCCTTTTTCCTTGACAATCAATTGTGGCACGATGTTCACTCAACCAGTCCATGCCCAAAATAATGTCAAAGTCATGCATCTCCATGGGAAGCAAGTTAACCTTACATCTTCTATCTCCAACAGCTATCGGACACTCTCGATACACATCAGAAATAACAACAGAATTCCCCATCGGGGTAGAAATAAACATATGAGGATATAATAATGAAGGTGCAACGCCTAGATGACGAACAAATGATAAAGACACAACAGAATGGGTCGAACCAGTATCAAATAACACATAAGCATCACGTCTACCAATAAGAAGTGTTCCTGAAATGGTACCTGAATTAGCTGTTGCTTGATTTGCAGTCAATGCAAACACTCTGGCTGTAAGATTCTGCTGACTGCCACTACCACCGCCAGTTCCTCCTCCACCAGTGTTACGTGACACTGTGCAATCCTTTGCCCTATGGGACATGCTACCACACAAGAAACAAGCCCCAGTCTGTCTATAACAAGCTCTACCTGGATGATGTCCACCACATGTAGCACAAGGAGCCACTGGAATCATATTGGGGTTTCCCCCATATACTGAGTAACGGCTCTGCCCCTGCTGACGATTCTGCCACTGCCTAGGCTGCTTCTGTCGTTGAAACTGTTGATTCTGATTCTGACCAACATACTGATTCCGGCCGTGGAATAACTGACCATCCCTATTCTGATTCTGTCTGTGCCACTGTCCCTATTAACCATTCTGACCTCCATACCACTGTCTACTCTGTGCAAAACCCTGATCATCCCTAGTCCTCTTACTACCACTATTAGACCTGGAAGTCCTGAAATCTATGCGCTCCTTCTCAACATCCTTTGCTGCATCAGCCGCCTCTGCCACATTATCAAATTTAAAAGAAATTATGGAACCCCTCAGATGAGACTTCAACCCCCATTTAAATTTATCAGCCTGCTGCGCAGCAGTCCCTGCAACTGTCCCAACAAATCCAGCCAACCTTATAAACCTCGCCATATAATCAGTAATGCTCTCATCCTGGTGCTGCATAATAGAATGAAACTCCCTCAAATAAGCCTCCCTATCAGCATTAGAAAAGTATTGCTCATAGAATACTTCCTTGAATCCCTGCCATTCCAAAGCCTCAGCATACTGCTCCCCTCTAGTAGCTTTCACTCCTCTCCACCATCTCTGAGCATCACCCTCCAACTTATGCACAGCTAACCTGACCTTCTGAATCTCATCACAACCCAGTGCATCAAAACTCTTCTCGAGATGAACAATCCAATTTTCAGCATCAATGGGAGTCGATGCTGCACTAAAAGAGTCTGGTTTCTACTTCACAACCCTCTCCAACCATACAAACGGCTCCAGCTGATGGCCCTGACCATTCTGATTCTGATTCCCATTGCCATTCTGATTTCCTTGTCCATTCTGGTTTCCATCGCCATTCTGATTTCCTTGTCCATTCTGATTTCCTTAGTTTGCCAAAGCCTGCTGTACAGCCTGAGCCACTGCTTGCCCTATCATCTCAGTAAGCTGAGCGGGGTCAATATGAAAATGATCACGTCTAGGGGGCATCTACAACATAAGATAGCGAACGAATGAAGATTACGAGAATAAATATGATGAAGCAATTACAAACAGATTTCAAAATGATGAAACAGAATGAAACGATAAAGAGCATAATGAAACGAAATTAAATGGAACACCCATCCTATCGTCTACCCAAACTCACAGGTCAACCTAAGTAGGTTTTCTACAAGAAAGAACCTAAGCTCTGATACCATCTCTGTAACACCCCCTTCTTAAAATAGAAGGGAAATATTACTTATAATCCATAAACCTGCAAACAGAGCACTAATATATCTTAAAATAAAAAAAATTAAACAGTCTAAAATCGTCAGAATAATATTAAATCTCCAAACTGTTTAAAACAATAATATAAATTCTGAATTCTCTAAATAAATAATTAAGTCTAAATACTGATAAAGTCTGAAATCCTAATCAAGAAAAAGGGTAGCTCTCCATCGCACAGCCCCCGATCCCCCTAAGCCCCTGTCAGAAAAAGAATACGGCATGAGCCAAACACCCAGTACGGATTTGGAATGCAATTTATAAAACAAAGAGATCAGAAATAAACAATCAGCAATTTATAATAAAAGAACAGTTTTAAAAATAAGTAAAGCTGAAACAACGAGGGGCTAGGATATTTCATACCGAGATCAGAACAAATACAAATACACACATCATAGGGTACCTAATGCGTGCAACAAAATGGATAACGTATACGGCATATACAACGTCACCATAAATCAAATCACAAATCAAAATCTGGGTGCACCCACGTATCCTGAACAAATATCAAATGCGCAAAAGCTCCTCCCAAGAGCTAACAGAAGGATACGCCGTGACCAATCACACTGTCACGGAAGTGTCATGTCACTGGTGCCGCAATGACATGGCTGTAGTACCCCTACAGCTGGTTAACTCGGTATACCCTAAATCACTAAGGGTTCAAAATAATATTCTCGCAAATTTTAAAATCACTTGAGACAAATAATTCAGATTTCCAAAACAGAGGGTGTCATAAGTAAATTTGATAAATCGCATAAACAGATATTTATAATTTTCCAAATCAATTTTTAAAACAATTTTCAGAAGTCAAAATATCCAAACAATTTTAATGGAGCGGATAAAATATGAAATTCAACAAAGCGGAGATATTAAATTTCTAAGAAGAGGAGTGCTGAATAAAAAGGGGACATAATCCGTACCTCGAATGTCGCAACTAAAATAATATCAAAATCCGTAAATGATCTGCTAAAACCCCGACCCGTGATCTAAATATAAAATTATAATTTACAATTAATATACATTTTATATATTCATTTATTAATTAATCAGTATTACTCATAATTTATTTACAAAATTATTAATCATACTACTTGCCTCGTGAACATAACTACATGTCACTACAGCCATAATGTAAATATTTATTAATTTATCAAGTTAACTGAATCCAGGTGAATGTATATATACTAGTTTATTATCAAGCCAGGACATTAATTATGTTAAAAAAAAACCAAACTAACAATCACACTCCAAAACATGGATAACCCTCCGGGCAAAGATTTTGGAGTCTCTGGACTACCTGATCATCTAATCTCCTAACACACATGTTACTTTATTAATTAACTAACACAAGTCAAGTCAAAACAAAGCAAAAGTAAAAATAGAACATAAGTTCATAATTTTACTATATAATAAATTTACATAGCTTTTGGAACTCAAAATACACATATAGTTTACATATATTATGATGCAAATTACAAGATATGCTATTGATTACCTAAGTCAGTTTATAAAATTTTCGAAACCAATTTTCAAAACATCTACCCAAGAATAAAACAAAATAATAAGTAATTATGCAATAAACTAAATATTAAAATAATTACCGTATAATAATAACAATCAATAAAATATTAAAATACATCTTAAACTCACCTGGAGGGTGGAGACGGAAACCATTAATTTGACACACTTTAACAAAAGAAAAGTACTGAGAAGTCATGTACATACTATTATATCTTAAAAATAATTCTTTGTTGATGCAGTAGAACCCAAACCAGGCGGAAACATTATATTAATAAACTAATATCCTACAAGATGTACATTGTTACCAACAATTTGATATAAAAAGAGTACCTTAAATATTGACAGAGTAGAAAATTTCACTTGTTAATCTCTCTCGCACCTGTTTCTTTCCCTTCTGATATACTTCGCCGCTCTCAATATTCTCTTAGTTTATGGTTTTAATACAAGGTTCGAGTCTTTGTTTATATATATCCACAGATCATCAAATACAAGTAGGAGTCTAAATTCTATCTCTATTCTAATCCTTTTTTTTCTAATTATTATTATTATTATTATTATTATTATTATTATTATTATTATTATTATTATTATTATTATTATTATTATTATTATTATTAAAATTCACATATATTACAATGTATAATGGGTGCGATAGAGAACTAAATGGAGGGGAATAAATATATTAGAAACAACAAAGTGGCCGTCCATTGTAAATGATCACTTAACACCCTAATTGATATGGATACTCTAGTTATATGAGTTAAACATATTCTTAAATATTGAATAAAAGCTCATATATATGCATAGTGATTTATTAGGTTGTGATATGTTACACCAAATTCCAACACATGATTTTATGCATGATAGTTGAAAATATAACAAAATGATTAACATGTATAGACTATAATAATACTCAAATTACAGTGTCTACTTGGACCATCAAACCATGAGCTAAATTTTTTACATCTGAAATGTTAAACACCAGGTGTATGTTTGTTTCTGAAGTTATGACAAGTGAGGATAAGATTTTGATATAAAACTATGAAAACACACATACTCATTTTTAAGTTGTTGAAGGATTATTATTTCAAAACCATAAAAAACCCACATAATTATTTTGATATTATCTTTGTTCAAAACGTCTCTGAACTAAATGTACTTAGATGATAAAATTTCCAAGACAAGGAAAAACTGAAACGCATCTATAAATGTATTTGGAAATAAAAGTAAAAAATATGGTAACAACACTCATCCCTTTTAACCTATCATGAATCATGTTATTTCCTTTTTGGAATTAGATTGCACTCTACTTTTATTTAAAAATAAATCATATTAAGAAAGAATATATACACAACATGTTACTATTAGTTGTTCAACTTGTATACACATTTTAATGTACATAGTAAATATAGTTAAAATAGATTAATTTCTTTTTTCAATATGTACATAAATATATGTATTTATATATAACTATTAAAATTAAGAGGGTTTTTCAAAAATACACCTATTGGAGAAAATAGATATTTACACCCTCATATGCAACTTCAAGTAACCTCCTCTACAATTTTTGCAACCTGTATGCAATTTGAAAAAAGTTCTCTACCCAGGTATACAACATTAATAGTATTTTGATAAATAAGTTAAAAACATGAGTATTTTTCACATATTCCGTAAAATAATTTTAATTATATCTTTACAATTTTGGAAAGTAATATAAAAATTTGAACTCTAAGTATTTACTATGCATTAATTATTGTAACAAAATGAAACTATGTTTTCTACCATTTTTGGTAATTATAAAATACCGTAAAAGACCCAAATTCATTAATTTAGGTTTATCACCAAAAAAAATTTTGAAGAGCCTAATTTTATTTTCTGCAATTATGTGTCACATGATTTAAATAATCATTTTCTAGAATAAACCTGAATCCTATACATGTTTTCCATACATAAAAAAATACATGGTAAATTGGCAGAAAAGATTTTTTATGTTGAGATATATATTAGGAATTGTCGACAAAAAGGTGGTCTGCTCTGTGTAGCTACACAATTCCATATTCCAAAACCTTAATGTGTGGTTCCCTAGTTTCTCAATCATTACTTTGAATTAATGCTCCTCTATAAATAGCACAGCTAGAATCACTAAATTTATCACCAATAGACTTAGAATTATGTAATTTAGAATCAAAATAAACACATAAACATGTATATATATTAACATTTTTATTATATACAAAAACACAAGCATCCTCTTCTTTTTCAAGTTTACACTTAACTAGCTAGCATAAAACTATTTTATTAATCGTGTATGTATAGAAATAGAAATAGAGTATATAAGAAGAGGAATGTTCAAACTTTTTTCATATACAAATGATGTGTAATCTAATTTCTTCACACTTTAATATATATATGTAACACCCTAGTCAACCTGGATAAGAAATGAAACTTATGTTGAGTTTATAAGGAAAAATACTACTATCATCTGTACCAACAAATTATGATGTGTTGGGGCATGTGGTGGGCTAGTGGTTACCCAAGTTGTATGTATTTGGTACACTAGGCTTGGACTAATTTTGAACTCTGAATCATAACTTGACATGGTTCTTGAAAAACACTTGAAATTTGGGTTTTCACATAGGCTATCAAAGCCGCCTCTCGAAATTTTGAAGCATAAATTTGTCGGAGGCTGGTTGTATTATCCTACAATGGACAGAGATACGGAGGTGGCCCCAATGGCTAGAGAGGTACGACTTGGACTTATGGGCTATTTGTGGACCTATGGGCTCTTTGTTTGGCCTGATGGGGACATCAAGAGTTTAAGAGGGGGAGTTTGTAACACCCCGATCCAATATCGCTAAGAATTGGAACTTCGGTTCAGTTTAGAAGGCAAAGTACTACTATCATGTGGACCAGCAAATCATGATATTTTGGGAACTTGTGGCGACTAGTGGTTGCACAAATTGGTTACATTTGGAACGGTAGGCTTGAGCTTATTCGACACGATTTTCGAAAAAGATTGAGAATTAGAACAGGTTTGTCATAATATGTGTATTAACACCTGTTATGTTATGATGACACCATATATTTAACCCCTAAAGAATACCTATGGCAGATTTTTTATATTTAAAATATAACCAACTATGGACACAACCAAGTTCATGCATATATTAGATATATGCTTTAGAGTACATCAACACCAATTTCAATTTTTTTACATCTAACAAAGTGCGTGGAGAAATAGTTTTGTGTTTTGTGTGATTATAAACTTCTTAATCTATTAAACAAATAAAAATTGAACAATAAATATGAGATAAAATTTATAAAATTAGAGTTTTCAATGAGATGAATGTCTAATTTGTGTTTCTTCTCTGTTAAAAAAAATTCTTCTAATTCGTCTCCCAAAATCTATAATATACCATTATAAACGAAACATGATTTCGTTTCATCGATTGATTAACACATTCGTAAAAAGTACACTAACACCTTCCAAAATAAAGTTTAAAAAAAATCAAGTATCTAATATAACTACAAATTGTATGAATTCTTATCCAACTTAATATCTAATTGCACTCGTACTCTTTCTTATCTTTTTTGTAGGAAACTAAACACGTTCAAAATTAATTTTAGTAATTCGAATTATAATATAAAAATATATTTAATAAATCAAAAAAATTAAAAAAAATATTTAAAAATCTAATATCAATCTATCTATACTATACTATACTATTATAAGTAAAATATAGTTCTATTTGGTTGATTGGTTAACACTTTCCAAAAAAACTGCATTTTTCATTAAAAAATAAAAATAAAATTCTACGCTACAAAGTACCATGACTCAATGTATGCCCTCCTTCTCAACAAAAATCACTTTTAGTTCATTGTGCAGACTAAAAATATATATAATTAATTTAAAAAAATTTATATAGACAAGCTATACATCCATTAGTCCTTTCACAATCCTTGGAGAGATGGTTTAGCCAAAGTTCCCACACTCAGCACACTTGCACGTCGTTGTCACATCACTCGCTGTTGAAAACCTACTTTATTAGCCATTTAATTATATCAAAAACATATTTGGATAAATTATGAAATAAATTTGAACAAAATAATATAAAATAATTTATATTAAAAATAATATCATAATTTCAAAAAATTAATTATTTTATTTCATAATTATCTTTTATAATAAAAATTAAATATAATAATAATAATAATAATAATATGATAATAAGTAATAAAATTCAACCATACATCACATATGTTATATGCTACATTAAGGCTAATAGGCTATAGACTATGATTGAAGGCGGACCCATGATATTCTAAACCTACTCGGCTAGTGCAAATTTTTTATTTATCAATCCTATATAAAGATAAGGGAGCAAACTAGCATATACATGTAAAGTAAAGTAAAGAGTTCAAGAAAAATAGGTAATAAAGTATTAATTTAAGCTGAAAAAATAAAGCAAAATTTACTCACAATATAAATAAATATTTGACCTAACACTCATTAAGTGCATTAAAATTAAAGCATACACATATTTAATTCAACCATATATTGGTACTCACATTCAATCACTTGCATTAGATTTAATTATAAATAAAAAGAAAACTTCATAACTTCAAAAAAAGGAACAAAATAAATCAATCAACCCAACTTATCAAATAAATAAATAAATAAGTTACATAGTTAAAGAGCAAAAGTGGATTCTAGGATGATTGATGACCTCATAAAAATACCTCTTTTTTTGTTTGCAGTAGTGTAGCCGAAGAACGTGTCAGTGTGTTTTTTTCCTACTTTGTTTACAACATTAAATATGGAAATGGACTCCCTTACTTTTTCGAGATAATGGCCCATTTAGTTTTAATATTATTATGTAATTGCTGAAAATCCAAGTGGCTTTATAAGTGGCCTTCTCAAATATTTAACTGGTCTAATATATTGCTGGCTGGAATCATATATAGGATTTTAATGGGCCTATAAAATTTCATCTCGCTAGGAACCAACCCTTGCCATTGGTTAGGTGGGTCATTGTGATGGGCTGTTTGCCTAATACCTTCCTAAAATATAGTTAACAAGACTTTCAAAAATATTATTAATATTAAAAATAAGAAAAACATATATTTCTGACTCTTCTAAAATGAATTCAAATTATAATTCTCTCCGAATCGGAGACCAAATAATATCACAATCAATTAATTCTTAATACTTAATACACATCATATGGTCATAAATACTTTATTTAAAAATTAAATTAAAAATACCTGAAATTGGTAAAAACATAAAACATACATTCTTTTACGATTTTAGATAGACCAGCATGAAATAGGATTCCTTATATTGAAATAAAAATTTTTATACTTAAAAGCGCCGATAACTAAAAAAATGATATTTTTGAAGTAAAAAAAAATTTGAATTTTGTTTTGTACACTAAAATTTTTGTTTTAAAATAAAGAATTAATAGTGTACATATAAAAACAAGAGTAGTTAAATGACATTTTTAATATCTTTTGATTTTAATAATATAGTATTGACAAGTGATGATATTATTAAATTTTAAAATAAATATATGACAATCGTTACATTCATTATGAATAATATTCTAAATCTTAATATTTTAAATATCCGTCAAAAGTATAATATAAAAAATATAATATAAAAAATATATGTATTATTAATTTCAATACTACATAGTTATTATATTTTATTTAATTATGTTTTATCTTTTTTTATTTTTACAAAATTTATTATATAAATAATAATATTATATTATAATCACGCTGTGCATGGCACGGGTTACACGCTAGTATATTATTGTGCTTACAACTATGAGAGCTCGACTATAGACTATTAAACGACAAGAATTATGAGTGTCACAACTCTCATATCATCTCCCGATCTAATACTTAATACATGTCTATCAAATCATTTATAAAAATTACAATTCTTCTCCTTTTCTAACATCCAAATCGACAACTCAATGCATACCAGACCCGACACTCCACCTAGGCCAGTCCGAAAAAGTTTTCAATTTGGTACACATTAGTTTTTTTACTTGAATCTATAAAGGATATTACAAATACCACCTCTTTTTGGATCAGGTTAAATTCTTCTTCTTACCCGCACAGACAGACATACGGAACCTGGGTAATGCCTCTGCAATTCCGGATGGTAGAGCTCTTATACCATTTTTAACATCAAAGCCCCGGGTCGAATATATAACAGACATAACCTACTACTTTTATATCTATCAATGTGGGATGTTACCGTTATAATTCCTATGGACACAACTAAAGGTTCACTACTCCTGATTCGTTATTTTACAAGTATAATGAAAATGTTCGCGATTCCCTTGATTGGGTTAAGCTCTCAATGACATATGAGCCATCATAATAAAAACATATTACAACTAAACAAACACAACAAGCATAAAAATTACATTACCCTTGGATAAACGGATTAGCTAGTCATGAGATGATAAAACAAACATACATTAACATTGTAAAAAATACAACTTTATAATTTACTTCGAAATCCGGACGAATCTCTTCGCGGCTTTTTATATTCTCCAAGTGCCCCTCAAGAGTACGACTATCTAATTATATTCTATTCTATAATACAATATATTACAATTCTTCTCTATAATATCTCTAAACCCTAATAAAATAAAGAGTTTTAATGATTTCCAAGAAAATGGAAGTAATATTTTAGAACTTGAGTTATGGGTGAAACATTGTTATATTTGGATGTACCGCAATAAATCCGAATTTTCTCATTCGTTCTCACTTTAGAAAATCTTTATTTCCTGTCATAAAGTATTAAACTCTAGTTAGTAATATTCAATTATTTATAAATTACTATAAACATGAGAATAAAATCTTATAAACATATATAAATAAATGCTCTAACAGCATACTTCACGTAATACCTAGAATAGCTTAATTTCTTTTTCTTTTCACCCTGTTTTCTGGATTAATGCTTGTTGATCATGATCTCCAAGAGCCCTTGTGTGATGGTGATGGACTTAACTAACTTGAGGGCATATTATGTACCTCTCTCCTTCCTTGTTGTAGAAATTGAAATTTCATGGGATATTGTTGTAACCTCAATAATGGGACCTATATTGTTAAACATTAAACAAACACATATAAGTAATTAAAAAATATGATCACCGCTAAAGTTGATATGTATTTATATACATATACTAAGAATCTTGAAAATCTGTCCATATACATTTTGATAAAAAAATAGTATTATATGCCAATAAAGGCACAATATAGATGTGTAGTAAAGACTAGAAAACCACAAAGAAGAAACTTATGTAATAGTAATAAATGTATATTAAGTCATTCTATATGTATATACTCAACATTAAAAAAAATTGAGAAGTAATTACTGTTTAATTTAAGCAAGGTTAAGAGAGTATTGGAGCATTTTCTTCATTGTTTAGAAAATTTCGAGTAAATGAAGAGTTCCTACAAAAAAGAAAAAGAAAATGCCATTAAGGTTTTAGAAATCCTGGTGATCAAGTAAAAATATTTTGATCAAACGGAGACAAACATAAAAAGTGTTTTTTTCCTTATTTATAAACACTATACATAATTTATAAAAAGTTATTTTGTTGTCATCTGAGCAAAGATATATACATCTTTGTTTATATAAAGTTCTATCTCTTTATAATTTCATGACAACAAATAGGGGGTGGTTTTGAGTTTTGTAGTGGATGAAAATTGAGGATATGTGGTAAATAATTTATAGATAGACGAGAAATGTTTCACTTGCAAATTTATATATTTATTTTCGATTTCATAAGATTTTTAGCATTATTATATTAAATGAATATTTGATTCAAAATTTAACAATTATATAAATTTATGTGATAATAAACGAGTCAAAATCCCAATAAGTAAAAATCCTTTATGAAGGTTCTAGAATGTACTGATGTCATGTTTAATATAATTTTCAGTGCACCTAATTAATCAAATATGTATTAATGTTCTAGGCTAACCAAGGGTAGGAAATATAGGATATGGGAACGTAAAGGGGCAGTTTCATTTGCAAACATCCATACACATGGCAGATTTTATAAGATTTTTTAGATTATTCTTATAACTCAATATTCAATAATAATTTCAAACAAGATTATTCTCGTAACTGATTATTCAATAAAAATTTTAAACAGTTTTATAAAATTACGTGATAGTTAAAGAGGATATTTAACTTTATTAAAAAGATAAGTTATATTTGACGGGTACTAGCAAAATCTATATATTCACATCCATCACAAATATTCCTATGCTACCCATATTTATTGAAAAAATCTTAAAGTTAATCTCAACAATTACAAAAAAAAATAGTTACAGATAATTGCTTTTATAATTTTATTATTAAAATATGATATCTTATATTTCAAATTAATTTTGAACTAAAGGTGGCACCATGAATTCGAAATATTAAAAGTCTAGCATTTAATCACAAATCGGCTTTGGTGTCTTGCAACTATTTTCTTAAAGAGCTTAACGATCAAAAAGTAAACTATTATCTAAAGTTAACTGAGTTATTAATACAAACTTAAGGCTTTTTTTTGTAAATGCAGGGGTTAATTCTATTATTGTATTTTTTTTATTAAAAGTGTTGCATTTATAATTTTTAATATTGAATTTGCAAAAGTATTATTGTATTACATAATATATGATGTTGCCTCAACTAGAATTTTAGTGTTTGCATCAGACTGTGGCCTGATTGATGACCTGCCAATGTGAGAGTCACTGCTGATGTGGCTGTCGGGGTCCCACATATAATGTCGAAGTTGTGGGCCCATTACTTACGTGGCACATCAGTGGGACCCGCCGATGATATGACACAAGGTGGGCTCATACCTGCCACGTCATTCTATTATTCCGAATATATATGGAACCCATCTATGGGCCCCATACTAATGATGTGGCAGTTATGGGACCCAGATGCTTACGTGTGAAGTCCTAAATATGAAGTCCTATATGGTGGTGGGTGACCCCAAGTGTAATGTGGTTTGTTGTCGGACCTACGGATGATGTGGCATTTCAAGACTCACGGCTGATGTGTTTGTTTATTGTTTATGCAACACTATTTGATTTTGTATAATAGACTTATTGTGTTGCAGTTTTCCTAAATACATTGATATTTGCTGTTGTAGTTGATGGTAAAAAAATAATGTACTATGGATCAAATCTAATCCCCACGGGTGCAACATTTTGTTTTGTTCTATTTTTTGAAAACAAGCTTAATATAACACTTTTTTATCCTATTGTTACATTAAAAAAAGTAACATATGAGCAATTTCGGTGTAGTGTTTGGTGTTTTAGTAGATGTAAATGGAGTTACCATAGGACTCTTGGTAACACAAATATGATGTAACAACAAATATAGTGGTGTGACTATTACATTGTGTTCGTAAAAATCTTTTAGAAAGAAAAGAAAAGAAGTAGAAAAAAATTAATTTCCTTAGTTTTTTCTGGAATATTTTTTCATAAAAAAAAGAAAAAAAATCTGAAGGTTGAAAAATAAGTTTCCTCTATTTTTGTTTCCAAAAATTTATTCCTACTTTTGGGCTTTCGGGAGAGAAAAGAAAAGAAGTAATCTTCTTTTCTTTCTTAGATTAAGAGAACACAACCTAGGTCTATGGTTACAATATTACTGATGTTACAAAAACTGGAAAAGTGTAGTTATTAGACCCTTTATGATTATATACTTTTATTAATGTAACTTAAAACTCAAAAGTGTAATCATAAACCCCTATGGTAGCGCCCACATTATTTATGAACTGTTATTTCGAAAAAGTGTTACCATAGCCCTTTTTTAATTTACAACAACACTTTCTTACCTTCAACAACACCATTTTTGTGTTACAAACATGCCATATATGTTGTAGTAAAAATAGACATCGCATGTACTATCGGAGAAAAAAATCATGTCATTGTCTGTCTAAATAGCACACTAAACTATTCAACGATAGTGTGTCCCATAAGCACATTCCCCGAAGGAACATGTACAATATGCATCTGATCCATATCAGATAATATATTCTGTGTGTTAGGGTTAGGCGTATACTGCTTATCCCCATCAGGTACTACAACTTGTGGATTGGGATCAGCCGTCGTGTTAATCGTGTTGTTCACATTCTGATTCTCCATAAACCTGTCACTCAAACAACCAAGCAAACACAATAATTATAGGATTGTTACACGATTTGTGAAAAAAATCAAATATAAAGTGCGTGCGTATATAAGTTATAATGAGAAACAGGTGTAACGAAGAAATGATAAAAAAAAAAGAGTACTCGAAATACAATGAATATTGAATTCGAATCCAGTTCTGAACTTTCTCCTTAAAGTTCATAAGCCCTCACCTTATTTGTGCGAACAGCTTCGCAGAATAAAATGAATCACAGTGAAGGTGGCGAACGATTGTCGCTCTCAACGAGGTTAAATAGAATTAAAACTATGAATAATGGTGAAAGAAAAGTGTAAATAATAGATAATAGGGTTTGTGATGAGCGACTGTATCATATACTCAACCCTATATCTATAATATAGAGATGAAGAGTTCAGGGCATGAGAGAGGATATAGAGAACGGTGATAGTCGATACGGAGATGGTGAGAGGCGTGTGGGAGCAAAAGAGATATTGGTGTTTAAAATTTAGTTTTTTAATGGTTTTCTATGAAACATTTGTGGATAAAAAGGGAAAACTAATTGGCCTAGGAGAAGAAAAATTTGGTAATAATAGGGCAAATTTTGACTAAAAGGGAAAAAAGAGGGCAAGCGCGCATTACTTATTTTAGGTTGTTTTATACACTAATTGTTAAATAATCGATGTCTTCAAATAACAAAGACATCAGATTAGCACGGGGTGATGTTGCTACATCTTTTAATATCATTGTTATGAACAACCGATGTCTAATGTGTGATATCTATATAACTTTTTCTTGCAGTGTAGACTCTGAATAACTTGTGTTCTACTTTTTGCAATTAATTAAAATGCATTAATTAATTCAACTAATCTGTAACTGAATCGAATTAATGTTATTCGAAATCGATTATAATAATTCAAATCAAAATAGAATTAAATATTTATAAGCCCAAGCCCATTAAAAATTAAATTTAACAAAACTAGTGAGTGATTATTTGGACCAATTTTTTGCTACATTCGTGTCCATACGTCACACACACGAGAAATCTTGAGGGACTCATAAGCCTCAAATTGTGTCTCGAAAGCCCATAATTTACACCCCCTACGCACTAGCGTAGATTATGGTGTAATACGTAGCCAACAAAATTGAAACTACAAATGTGTGTTGCTATTGTAAGAACTAAACTGATATGCTAAGATACAGAATGGTAATATATGCTTGAAACTGCAACTGGGATTACTTATTTGAATAAAAGATTACAGAGGTTATTAAATAGAAACACCTATCAACTAAACTCCTTCAAACCAGGACATGATCCTAATATAACTCCACATTCTCCTAACCACCTATGACTACTATAACGTACACATTGATTTATTCAAACATAATAAAACTCTGCAAATAAATAAATAAATTGTTTAAAATTAACTCCAACATGCTCCCCCTTAATTTTAAACACGTTCCAGATTCTTGACTCCAAGCAAACTTCGCATCTGTTCAAACTTTGCAGCAGACAGGGCTTTTGTCAATATGTCGGCACGTTGTTCACTGGTCCTGATGTGTTTAATCACTATTAATCCCTGCTCGACACAATCTCTTATGAAGTGATAACGCACATCAATGTGCTTGCTTCTACCATGAAAAACAGGATTTTTCGCAAGATCTATAGCTGATTTGTTGTCAATATAGAGTACAACTGGACCAGCCTTGATATTCATGATCTGACTCAGCACTCTTTGGAGCCATATACCTTGGCAAGCAGCAGTGGTAGCAGCCATAAACTCTGCTTCACATGAGGATAATGCTACACATCTTTGTTTCTGAGAAACCCATGTAATCAAGCTCTCGTCAAGATAGAACGCCATTCCACCCGTGCTTTTTCGATCCTCGATACTACCAGCAAGATCACTATCAGAAAAGCCAGACAGTAAATAATTCCCCTTACCTTTTGTATAGACCAATCCATAGTGCAAGGTACCCTTCAAGTATCGGCAAATTCGCTTTACTGCGTTTAAATGCATCACCGTGGGTTTCACTACAAGAATAATGTCAATAGACATCACACATTAGACATCGGTTAACTTTGCCACTGATGTTAAAAAGAGTATTGACATCACCCCGTGTTTTTGTGATGTCTTTGTTCTTTGTAGACATCGGTTATAATTAAACCGATGTCTAAAATTCACCAAAAAAAAAAAACAAAATTCGCGCCCACCATTTCTTCCCCCGTTAGTGAAATTTCATTCAGTTTAGTTCTACATTCCCCCAATCCCAAAATTCTCCCCCCTTAACCAAATTTTGGTTCCCCCCAAAAATCAATCTTCAGACACAAAATCAAAACAAAAAAACTAAAAACTAAAAAACAGAAAACTCTCTCTCTCTCTCAAACCTGTCTCTCTCTCTCGAACCCCTCTCTCTCTCTCACCTCTCTCCCCTCACAATCTCTCTGAACTCCGGCCATCATCTCACCATCATAATCTCTCGAACCTCTCTCTCTCTCGAACCTCTCTCTCTCTCTCGAACCTGTCTCTGGAACCTCTCTCTCTCTCTCTCTCTCTGAACCTCTCTCCGCTCTGAATCTCTCCGTTAAGCCTCTTTCGTTTAACCTCTCTACTTCGGTAAGTGTTGTATCTTCTTGAATCGAACTGGTCTTCTCTGCATGAAGACCAGTTTTAAAAGTTGAGGATTTTTGAATTCAAAACCCTAATTTTGTAAATTGGGGTTTTTTCTAATTCGAAACCCTTATTTTTTTTATTAATTTAGTGTCAAATCTTGTTGCTAATACTTTTCTTCTTGTTGTATACAGGACCTAATCTGAGAAAAAGATTTAAAGCTTTAGGTAATTTGGATTTTTTAGTTGTACATTTATATTTTTGTTTATTTTTTTTATTTTTGTAAATTAGGTTTTCATTTGTTTGTAATGTTGTGATTTGTTTTTGCAGGACATTAGTGTTGTTTGATTTTTCGATCTTCGGTGAGTTTTCTTCTCCAACTCTGTTTTGTACGCTTATACATTTGATTTGTTTTGTTAGTTTTGATAGTGTGTTTTTTGTCTATGTGCTATGCAGTTGGTTCTTATGTTGATCTATGTGTTGTGTATAATATGCATTATGTATTATATGAAATCTCAGTTTTGTTTTATTTGCAATTATGTGCAGGAGAATTCATTTTGGTATTAGTATGTTATATTTAAATGTAGTCGTGTTCTGAATTTTGGATGCAAGTGTGTGGTTAATTTAGTGATTGTGTATGCAAGTGTTTAGTTGAAAATAGTACATTTATAATTTGATAATCTGCATCCGTGATCTGACTATTATACTATGGTTAATTATATAGTGATTATACATTAAGTACCGAATGACTAGTTAATATATAGTACTAGTACTATAATTAAATGTATAATATGAATTACGTAATGCATTACAAATCGATTCATATCATATTATAATAAAATATATAACATTAAAATGTATAATATGCATTATGTATAATATGAATTCTCAGTTTTCTTATGTCGTTTATAGTCTGCCCTATGTGTGGATGTCATACTTAAAATCAAGTTAGACTTCTAAAATAAATATTAGGCTTATAAAATAAATATAAGCCTTATACTGAATTTTTTAGTGACATACCAGGTGGTTTTAAATGGATAGGTCTTGGATAAAAGCCGATAGGGATTCTCTAGAGTATGAAATTGGTGTTGAAAACTTCTTGATATTTGCCGAGGAAAATGCTAAAAACCCCAAGAAAATTCCTTGTCCTTGTGCACACTGCTCTAACTTCAAAAAGTTTTCTGTGAATATAATCAGAGGTCATCTTTATGAATCAGGGTTTAGTTTAGGATATTCTGATTGGATTTGGCATGGAGAAAACCATGATAATAGTACTAGGTCATCTGTTGGTAGTACTTGTCCTCCCTCGAAGCCCATACCAATTTCAGAAACATTTAACGTGTGTGAAGCAGCCTATAGTAGGGAAGATTGCGATAAAGAGTCAGATAACTTTAAGAGGTTTGTTGCCGATGCAGAACAACCTCTGTTTGAGGGAAGTGAGTGTACTAAACTGGAGTCGGTCTTAAAATTACATAATTGGAAGGCTAGGTTTGGAGTTTCCGATAAAGCTTTTACTGATCTGCTTCAATCAATTGGATCAATTCTTCCTAAAGATAATCTGCTTCCGTCTAATATGTATGAAGCCAAGAAAACATTGACTGATTTAGGCCTCGAGTATATTAAATTCCACGCTTGTCCAAATGACTGCGTATTATACAGGGGTCCAATTCTCGAGTCTTCTTCCGAGTGTCCCAAATGCCATCTCTCTCGCTGGAAAGTTGGGAAAGATGGTCAAGTTAGGGTAAATGTGCCAGCTAAGGTTATGTGGTATTTTCCGATAATCCCCAGATTTAAAAGAATGTTTAAATCTTCATCTACTGCTGAATTAATGAGTTGGCATGCAAATAATCGATCCAAAGATGGAAAGATGCGTCACCCCTCTGATTCTCCTTCTTGGAGAAATGTAGATTGTAGGTGGCCTGAGTTTGGTAGCGAGGCAAGAAATATACGTTTAGGATTAGCGGCCGATGGTATAAATCCACACAACAATGGATTAAATAATCGGTACAGCTGCTGGCCAGTTATGTTAGTAACATATAATCTTCCTCCATGGTTATGCATGAAGAGGAAGTTTATGATGTTAACAACATTAATTTCAGGCCCACAAGAGCCTGGTAATGATATTGACGTATATCTCCAGCCACTGATCGACGATTTAAAAAAATTGTGGGAGGAAGGTGAACCAAACGTGTACGATGCCCATACCAAATCCTTTTTCACTCTAAAGGCAATCTTGATGTGGACAATAAATGACTTTCCGGGATATGGAAATTTGTCGGGGTACGTTAATAAGGGTTATAGGGCATGTCCAGTATGCGGTGATCAGACCGTGGCTAAATATCTAAGTCGTAGTAGAAAAATGAGCTACCAAGGACATCGTCGGTATTTAGATCTTTATCATCCGTATAGGAGACAAAGGACAGCTTTTAATGGAGAACAAGAATTTGGTTGTGCACCTGAACCACTTAGCGGAGAGGAAGTGTTGGGGCAACAACAGCAACTTAGGTTCAGTTTTGGAAAGGGGGGGAAGCCAAAAAAGGTGGAGTCTCCATGGAAAAAACAGTCAGTTTTTTTTGAGTTAGAGTATTGGAAGTTTCACCATGTTCGACATTATTTAGATGTCATGCACGTCGAAAAGAACGTGTGTGATAATATAATTGGGACACTTCTACACATGAAATTCAAGAGTAAAGACAGCCTTGCCTCGCGTCTTGATTTGGTTGACATGGGAATACGGCCTGATTTAGCTCCAGAAGTAGGTGAGAAAAGAACATACCTACCTCCTGCCCCTTATACTCTCTCCCGGAAAGAAAAACAAATAATATTGGCATCATTGTACGACATGAAACTTCCATACGGACATGCTTCAAATATAAGAAATTGTGTATCGATGATTGATATGAAGTTGTATGGTTTAAAGTCCCATGACTGCCATATCCTTCTCCAACAACTACTACCTGTTTGCATTCGTTCAGTGCTTCCGAAAAATGTTAGGGTTAGTATCATAAGATTGTGTTTTTTCTTCAACTCTCTGTGCAACAAAGTTGTAGATGTGTCAAAGTTGAATAAATTACAAGCAGATGTGATATTGACCCTGTGTGAGTTAGAGAAGATATTCCCTCCGTCATTTTTTGATGTTATGATACATCTTATGGTCCACCTAGTAAGGGAACTGCGATTATGTGGACCGGTTTTTTATAGATGGATGTTTCCATTTGAACGCTTTAATAAAATATTGAAGAGTTATGTAAGAAACCGATTATATCCAGAAGGTTCTATAGCTGAAGGTTACCTCAAAGAAGAGTCAATAGAATTTTGCAGTGAGTTCTATAGCGAGAGTAGTAGAACAACCGGTCTTCCGAAAGATGAAGAAAAAATTTCCGGTCCAATCGGTGGTGTGACTATGAAGTCAGTTGCGGAAAAAGAACGAGATGAGGCTCATCTTTCAGTTCTTCGTAATAATTCGGAAGTGGAACCATATGTTATGTAAGTAAAACATAAAAAGTATACATATAATTGTTAAAGTTGTATTTGGTATAGTTTAGTCGAATTTGATGTAAGTAATTTCAGGTTGCATAAAAAATATTTGGAAGAGATTTATCGAGGGAAAAAGAAGAGTGTACAGTGGCTATTGGGAGAGCACAATCGACAATTTGCCGATTGGTTTGAACAAAAAGTTGGTTTACATTATTTTTCCTTCTTTTTTATTTTTATATGTCGTGTTTTTAAATTTGTAGCCACTTATATGCATCAATAAATTATATGTAGGTCAGTACAGAAATGAGGGAGAATGCGGAAGCCGTATCTGAAACTATAAGATGGTTTGCTGGGAAACCTTCATTTTCAGTTTTGACTTACGAAAGTTATGCTGTTGAAGGGGTCCGATACCACACAAAGGATCGAGATAATGCAAGGGTAGTTCAGAATAGTGGTGTGTCATTAGTTGCAAGGACAGTCCAAGTCTCTAGTGCTAAGGACATGAATCCTATAGAGAGTGATTTAAAATTTTATGGGGTGATCAGGGAAATATGGGAATTAGACTACCACGCATTCAAGGCCCCTCTGTTTTTATGTACATGGGCAGCAAGTAACAAAGGTGTCAAGTCCGATGATCTTGGTTTCACCCTTGTCAACTTCAATCGACCAGTTCACAAAAAGGACAAATATGTCTCTGTTGACCAAGTCAACCAAGTATTTTATATTGAGGATCCAGTTGATGCTAATTGGTCCGTTGTGTTATCGGCGACAACTCGAGACTATCATGATGTTTACAATGAAGATGCTCCTGAAGACACCTCCTGGAACCCTCCCCCATTCTGTTCTAATATCCCTACATGTGACCCTGCTAAAATTGATGATGCAAGTGTTTGTAATAGAAGAGAAAATGTTGAGGGTATATGGGTCAAAAAGTTATAGGAGTCTAGCTATATATTCTCCTTATTTGTAATTTTTCTTGTTATTTGTAATTTTTCTTGTTATTTGTAATGTAACAAAGAATGACGGGTTGCAGGATTTGAAGGCACAATTTCTTCAAGCAAAGCCAGGTGCGAAAGTGCCAAAGGGCTTTAAGCTGTTGTATAAACATGCAACAACTTGGATGAAAACTACCGGGGTCAGTATCCAGGTTCGATGTGAGCCGAATGTGTTTGGACATGAAAAAACAATTTATTTATTGCATGAGAATGTTGTGTCTTTATTGGAGTTTGAAATGTTGGGCCAAGCAGTAGTTGCAAGTTACATGGCGTAAGTTACCTTTTTTTTCTTTTTAATGATCATTTTTTTTAATGTTTGTAATTTTCCAGAACTTGCATTTTAACATCAGCACTCTTTCGATAGGCACTTGCATTCTGAGATTAGTGAAATACCAGAACTGGCGGAGACATTTGCTTTTATTGACCCCGGATCCACATATCACGTGAATGCTGATTTTGAAGCATACATTTTAAACCGGTTGAGAGAGGGTAACCCAGATCGCCTATTCTTTCTTCTGCATAATCAGAAGTAAGTACTTATTGTAATACTGAAAATTAAAAACATGGATAGTACAGTAGAAATTTCTATGTGATGTGTCCTATCTGTCTTTGTTTTTTTATGAAAATAGTATGCATTGGATTTTGGTCGTTATCTGGGAAGGGGAAATATATATTCTGAATCCACTACCTCACCCGACACAATTTTCAGAACTAGAAAAGGCGTTATCAAGGTAAATTTTTATTAACGTAACAGTTTGGTATAATTGCATGTTCATTTCTGTACATTATATGAGATTTTATGTTTTTTATGCAGGGCTTTGAAAAGTTACAACTCTGAAACCGGCAGGGGCAACAAGATGGCCAAGGCAAAGTTTCTTAGTGTAAGTACAATAGATCGAGTACCTAATATTTGTGCTTAATATATATGATTTATTTGACATGCCTGATTTGTCTTTTAATTAATGAAATAGGGATCTCCCAAACAACCCGGTGGGATTGAATGTGCGTATGTAATAATGCGATACATGAAAGAAATTATCGATGATGACAAGTTGAATTTTGCTAAAAAGGTATTACCTTGACGCTTCCAGTTTGCTATATACTGAGATATGGTTACTTTTCGATATGGTTACTTTTCATTCATGTACTGAATTTTGTTTGTTTCGAATTTGTAGTGGTTGGCCAAGACTCGATCGTGTTACAGCATTGAACAGCTAGATGAAGTTCGCATTGAGGCTCTGCAGTTCATCCAAGAGCATATCTGATCAATTCTTGTACTCAAGGTCTTTTCTTTTGCGTAGTCGTACATTTGGTAATTTAGACGGTTCTGTGTAGTAAGAATGTAAGTGTATAAATACTGGGGTTGCTGTATAGGTTTGCAAATGCTGGGGGTTGTACATTTGGTAATGTAGATTCTGTAGTTTTGAATGATTGATGCAGATGATGGGGTTGGTGTTGGTGATTTTTGGATGATTGATGCAGATGATGGGGTTGGTGTTGGTGGTTTTCGGATGATTGAATGGTTAAATGTATGAATGATTGACTGGTTAGATTTGTATGGATGCGTGTTTTCCAATGTTTTAGTTTTGGTTATGTAGTAAAGGACATCGGTTTTATTTATAACAAATGTCTATTAGTAACGAGTACATCGCTTTTTTAGAAAATTAGTGATGTAAAACTTTACACAATTTGGTCTATAAATTTCTTACACATCACTTTTAATTAAGAAAAGCTGATGTCAAAAAAGATAATGTACATCACTTTTAACCAAACAAAACTGATGTCAAAAAACGCAATGTACATCAGTTTAAGGGAAATAACTGATGTGAAAAACTAATATGTTCAAGTCTAAAGGATACATAGACATCACTTCATTCTAGAAAAAACTGATGTTTATACGCTTAATTAGACATCACCTTTTATTAAAGAAACAGATGTTTAATATGCCATTTTACATCACCTCTGTCAAAATTATCGATGTTTTTGTGACAAAAAACATAGCTCAATATATGTTTAATATGTTTTAATAGGTGTAATTTAGTTATTAAATAATTTTGTTATAGCATTTTTTGTGAAAAATCATCACATAGACATCAGTGTTTTTCACTAAAATCGATGTTTTTGTGACAAAAAACATAGCTCATGATATGTTTAACATGTTTAATTAGGTGTAATTTAGTTATTAAATAATTTACTTATAGCATTTTGTTTTAATAATCAACACATAGACATCTGTTTTTTAACTAAAATCGATGTCTAATCCAGTATAGACATCGGGTATTCACCGATGTCTAGAATAGACATCACCGACATCAACATCGGTTGGGAAACAGCATAGACATCGACCAAAAAGCGATGTCTATGGACTTTTTCTTGTAGTGTTTCTCCATGTAACGACTGACTATTCCTACCGAAAAAGCTATGTCAGGTCGTGTATAAACCAGGTACCGTAATCCTCCTACCAGGCTTTTATAATGAGTTGAATTCACAGCTTCTCCAGCTCTGTCCGCATCAATCTGTAATTTTAACTCCATGGGGTACTTTACAGAGTTACATTCACTTAAACCAGCTCGTTGCAGCACCTTCTTTGCATACACTGTCTGCTTTATCTCTATACATCCCTTGTGTTTCTCAACCTCCAATCCCAGGTAGTAAGATAACTTGCCAAGGTCAGTCATTTCAAATTCATGATTCATCTCCCCCTTGAATTTGACAATGGCTGAAACGGAAGTACCAGTGATAAGTAAATCGTCCACATAGACACCAACAAGTAACGAATCAGTTCCATTTTGTCGGGTGTAAACAACATGTTCGTAAGGGCATTTAATGAAACCCAAACGAAGTAGACACTTGTTTAGTTGAGCATACCAGGCTCGAGGTGCCTGACATAGACCATTGAGAGCTTTTAGAAGTTTATAGACCTTAGTCTCAGAGCCTGCTTTCACATAACCTTTGGGCTGAGCAACGTACACTTCTTCATCGAGAACCCCATTCAGAAAAGCGGATTTAACATCGAGATGGTGAACCTCCCATTCAGTTTTAGCAGCAAGAGCTAGAAGGAGACGCACCGTTTCCAATCGAGTCACTGGGGCAAAGACTTCGTTGTAGTCAATACCATGTTGTTGTGCATATCCTTTCACCACCAGGCGTGCTTTGTGTTTAGTGATGGCACCTGAAGTATCTCGTTTTAATTTAAACACCCACTTGAGATCGATGGCCTTGTGACCTTGTGGCAAATCAGTAAGCTTCCAAGTCTGGTTCTTCTCAATTGTATCAATTTCCATATCCATTGCTGCACGCCAAGCTTCATCTTTGATAGCTTGCCCAAAAGTGACAGGTTCGTCTACACCAGACAAGAGTAGTTCTTCTTCGAGCTCAACAACCTCAGTAGTATCGTAGATATCAGCAAGAGTCCGAAAACATTGTGGTTCACTTTCTGGTATAATAGAACCAGTTCCAGATGTAACAGAACCAGTGACAGAGCTTGGTGAAGAGGGCTGGGACAGAGATGGTGGTGTGAGAGGTTCTACACTGTCATTCTCAGGACCGAGGTCAGGAAAAACAAGAGATTGTGTGGGCACTTCTGCGTCATGACTTGAAACAGACCAATTCCAGCCTTTTGATTCATCAAACACCACATCGCGCGAAACATGAATACGCCCTGAGGTGGGATCATATAGGCGGTATGCCTTTGTCCCTGATTCTCTCCCAAAATGTACTAACACACGACTTCGATCATCAAGTTTTCGAGTGAATACTGATGGAATCTTCATATAACACATACAGCCAAAAATCTTTAAGTCTGCAACACTTGGTTTATGCCCAGACCAAGCTTCATGAGGAGTGATTTGTGAGAGAGAGCGTGTAGGTAATTTATTGAGCACATAAACAACGTGCTTTACTACTTCTCCCCAAAACTGTGCTGGTACAGCCCTTTCCTTTAATAGACTTCTGGCCATAACTGTCACAGTACGGTTACGACGCTCTACAACACCGTTTTGCTGCGGTGTGTAGGGTGCCGTAAAATGCCTGAGAATGCCTGAATCTGCACAGAAATTTTCGAATTCTTTGGAGCAAAACTCGCCTCCACGGTCAGTACGAAATACTTGTATAGTTGTTTTGGTACCATTCTCAACTAACAGTTTAAATCGTTTAAAATAACTTAAGGCTTCATCTTTAGTTTTTAGCATGTAAACCCACATCATACGACTGAAGTCATCAACCAAGAGCATAAAATATTTGTTACCAGCAGGGGTGGGAGGTGAGATAGGTCCACATAAATCACCATGTATTAATTCTAATACGGATTTAGCAACAAAATTTGAATGAGAGAAAGGCTTACGTTGTTGTTTTGTGAGAAGGCAGCTGCTACAGAGGCCTTTTGGCAAATGGATTGTGGGAAAATCATACACCATTCTGTTTCTTGCCATCAACTGCATAGCTTTGAAATTAACGTGCCCAAGTCTTGAGTGCCAAAGCCAAGTTTCCTCTTCCCCTTTTGTCAGCAAACACATCTCCTTGTTGTTTTTGATATGAATCTTATAAAGACGATTTGTAGACCTCTGTACGTGCATCATGAGTCGGCCATAACTATCATAAACCCACAAACTTTCCCCATTCAAAAAAACTCGGTAGCCTTCTTCTGAAAGCTGACCCAGGCTTATGATGTTACTACGTCGAGTAGGGATATAGTAAACACCATGAAGCTTCCTGATTTCTCCGTTCTTGCAAACCATGTTAATTGTCCCTTTTCCCTCAATTTGTACCAATGAACCATCACCAAATTTGACCTGTCCTTGCTTTGATCTGTCCAAACTCTCGAACTTGTCACGACATCCAGTCATATGGTTACTCGCACCGTTGTCGAGATACCACATGTTTTCTACAACCTCCTTTTCATTTGAATTTTCACCTTCACTTAGCAAAATCACGCCATCTACGTCATTATCAGTCATGGCCATCAAAAGAGCAGGTTCATCATCGGTAGCTTGAGTTAGATTTGCCTCACCACACTGCACCCTGTCCCTTTTAGGCTTTCTACACTCCCCTGCGAAATGTCCATATATTCCACAATTAAAACACTTAACCTTACTCCTGTCAATTCTGTCACGACTTCTTTGATATCCACCTCGACTTGATCGTTGCAGCCACTCTTCTCACGTAAGCAGGAGCTTTCCATTTGTGGCTTCATGTTTCGACCATTCTTCTTCAGTCATCAAAGTTGCTGACCCACCTTGCTCTCCACCAGTCCCGAGAGACGTTCCTCATGAGCTTTTAAAGAGCCGATTACTTCCTCAATGGACATTGTTTCAAGGTTTCCAAACTGCTCAATAGCTGAAGCAATCTGTAGAAACTTTGTTGGCACTGCCCTTAGTATCTTTTTGACAACATACTCTTCTCCAATTGATTCACCGAGTGCCCTGATCTTCGCGACCAAGCCATTCAATTTCAAGCAAAATTCATCCAACTGTTCTGAATCTTTCATGGTTAATGACTCAAACTCAGCCTTGAGAGTTTGTGCCTTAGCCTTTTTTACTCTGTCTGCACCCAGAGAAGCCGTTTTAATAGCCTCCCACACGTCTTTTGCAGTCGTATATCCTGCTAGCGTCAACAACAATTCTTCAGAGATAGATTGATAAATCATCGCCATAGCCCGCTTGTCTGCCTTGTTCTCAACGACGGTCTTTGGGTCTTTGGGCTCTACTGCTTCCTACACATTGTATGCCTCCAAGAATACCTTCATCTTCATAGCCCAGGCGGTATAGTTGGTTTTAGTGAGCATTGGGTAGCTTATGCCGATTTGCCCTTCCCTTCCTTTGCTTGACTCTACAATTGACTGTTTTTCTCGATCATAGAGAACGAATGGGTGTGTTCAGAGCTCTGATACCAGATGATAGAACTAAACTGATATGCTAAGATACAGAATGGTAATATATGCTTGAAACTGCAACTGGGATTACTTATTTGAATAAAAGATTACAGAGGTTATTAAATAGAAACAACTATCAACTAAACTCCTTTAAACCAGGATATGATCCTAATATAACTCCACGTTCTCCTAACCACCTATGACTACTATAACGTACACATTGATTTATTCAAACATAATAAAACTCTGCAAATAAATAAAAACATGTTTAAAATTAACTCCAACAGCTATGTAGAGGTATGAAAATCTCTTTTCCATTTTAATGGGGAATTTAATAGTAACTAGCTAACTAATTTTTCACTACTAACAGAGAAACTTTAATAATCATATATAAATTTAGACCAGGAAATTCATGTCGTGTCATGTACTTTCGTGTAGTGTACTTTCGTGTTTCGTGTATTAACAAGGTGATCCATAAACGAAACGAAATTATTTCGTGTACCAGTATCTTAAAACGAAACACGAAACGAAATTTTCGTATCAAACACGAAACGAAACGGAATACACGAACCATTTCCCATACTTATTGTGTATCTCTACAAGGAAACACAATGAAAAAGAAAAAGTAAAAGGAATAAAAAAATAGTACACACAACACAATCGATTGTAGAATTGACCGGATTAATTGTTCATCTTTATCTCCGTTTTTCATATTTGCGTTCAATAGTTGTTCTGATTGTTGGATTCATACTGTAAAATCAATAACATGATCGATGTTATATGTATACTTACATGTATACACACATGTATACATTTTAAACAATCGATTGTTGAATGATTACTGAAATAGACCTCAGAGCTTTGAAACACGGTGAATACAAGGCGGGGGCTTTGACACATGATGAAAGAAAAAGAAAGTAGAACCCTAGACCCAAATTGATTTGTCTTTTTTTATTTTTTTAGTCTACTTCACGACTTGTAAGAAGACTAACGGGTTAATGTTTAAAAAATGTGGCCCAAAATCCAAATGCCCAAAGCCCATTTGTGCAAGTTTTATTTTTAAATTATTTTGTAAAATAAATAAATATATAATATTTATTTATAATATCTATTTATATAATTTTAAATATTTATTTCGTGTACTTTCGTTTCGTGTCGTGTACTTTCGTTTCGTGTCGTGTACATGAGGGTAAAACCAAAATCGACACTAAAATTACCCGTTTACTTTTGTGTTCGTGTATCGAAAAAAAAAACCAAACCCATTATTATCGTGTCATTTTCGTGTCCTGTTACCGTGTCGTGTACGAAATTGTCGGCCTATATATCATTAACCTCCTTGTCATTTTGAGTGATCTAAAGTTCTAGGAAAACTCCCTCGATTTTTGACATTGAATGACAAACTATTATTATACTTTCTCTTGAATTCAATCAGAATTTAAAAGTTAGATTTTTTTTTTAATTTTTATAAATAATTTTTTTCAAAAAAATGCATTTCTATCAATATATAACAATCATATATGTGTTACTCAATAAAATCATACGTGTTAAGTTATCGCATTTTCAACCATTATGCATAAAATCATGAATTACATATGTCAATGTATTGTTGACTTTATACTAGACAATTAGCAAACAATTTATAATCATCTCTTGTGTTTTCTTTAATGATCTTTATCTAAAAGTTCAAATATATGATATGCTTTCTAATTGTTTTCCATTATATAGTACTAGGGTATTTATTCTGTTTAGAAGCCAAATAACAAATCTACTGTATTCATTAAGTTTAGAAGACCAATAATAAATGTATCACCTTCCGTCACAAGAGCAACAAAAATGAAATTGACAAATTTTATGTATAATTAAATTTTATATATTCATTTAATATTATTTACAAATTGAATAAATAAGATACATGTTAATATAGAAATTTCATATAAAAAATTTAAATTTAAAATAAAAATGTTAAAGTAACAAAATTCAAAAAAAATTAATTAAGAAATTTTAAATTTAGTGAAAAGTAATATAGTATAAATTCACCTAACTGTAATCTAAACAAGTCTTATTTACTTTTTCTTACTTTTTCACAAGTCACATATTAGTGTTGGAAATCTGATCACCTACAATACAATATACTAGTGTTTCTGTATAAAACTGAGAAAACAAAGATTGCACTCTAAATTCTTACTTTTATTAATGCTGAGAATTACAAACTAAATACTAAGCCAAAAACAAGAAAGTGGCTAGAAAGTAGGAAACTAACAACTGCAACACCTAGCACTACTCCAAGTCATACGACTTATTCTCTGAACTCCTAAAAACTCTCTTGCTCCTCTGAAGACCAGGTCTCTCACTGACACCTCAGAAATACAAATAAATAACGACTTAATAAAGCAAATAATAATAATAAAACAAGTTTAGACTAAACCCCAACAATCTCTCCCTTAGTCTAGACTTCTTTGCCTACGTCCTTCACTCCCAACAGTTGACGCATCTTCTCAAACTTAACAGTCGTGAGAGCCTTCGTGAGAGTATCTGCTCGCTGCATATCCGTGCTTATATGCTTCACAATTATCTCGCCCTTCTCAACACATTCACGGATGAAGTGATATCGAATGTCTATGTGCTTGCTACGACCGTGAAACACGGGGTTTTTCGCCAAGTCAATTGCAGACTTGTTATCGATATACAAGACAACTGGACCAGTTTGTTCTCCTGTGATCTTTGTCAACAGCTTTCGAAGCCAAATCGCTTGACACGCTGCAGCGGTTGCTGCCATGAATTCAGCTTCGCACGAAGAAAGAGCCACGCACCTTTGTTTTTGCGAAACCCATGTTACTAAACTCTCATTCAGATAGAACGCCATTGCTCCAGTACTTTTCCTATCTTCAATATGACCCGCCAAATCGCTATCGGAATATCCAGTGAGCACATTATTTCTGCTGTCCTCCGAGTAAATCAGCCCATATGTTAGAGTGCCTTTCACATACCTTAAAACCCTCTTGGCTGCGTTTTGGTGCATCACAGTAGGTCTCTCCATGAACCTACTAATTATGCCAACAGAAAAGGCTATATCTGGCCTCGTATGCACAAGATATCGAAGACCTCCCATCAAGCTTTTAAACTGAGTGGTGTCGACTGCTACACCCCCCAAGTCACTGCTAATACACTCCTTTGGGTCCATTGGATACTTGGTGGAGTTACAATCCAACATGCCTGCTTTTTCGAGAATCCTTTTGGCATACCCCGTTTGCCTCAATTCTATGCATCCTTCACTCTGTTTCACTTCTATCCCAAGGTAATAAGACAGTCTTCCCAATTGCTCATATCAAATCGATTGTTCATCTGATCCTTGAAGTCACTTATGGCTGCAATACTCGATCCAGTCACCAAGATGTCATCTACGTAGATAGCGATAATTAAAACATCACTACCCATCTTCTTCGTGTAAACAGCGTGCTCATATGGGCATCTCTCGAAAACCAATATCTTCAAGGCACTTGTTTAATTTCGAATACCAAGCACGTGGCGCTTGTCTAAGCCCATAAAGTGCTTTAATTAACCTGTAAACCAAGTGTTCTTGCCCTTTTTTTCGCGAACCCATCAGGCTGAGTCACATAAATTTCTTCTTGAACCTCCCAATTCAAAAACGCCGTTTTCACGTCCATGTGGTGGACTTCCCAACTGTTCTTGGCAGCCAACGCTAACAACAAACGTACTGTTTCAATTCTCGTGACCGGCGCGAAAATCTCATCAAAATCTATGCCTGGTTTTTGAACATACCCCTTAGCGACAATCCTTGCCTTGTATTTTACAATCTCTCCTTCTGCATTTTTCTTTAAGTTGTAAACCCACTTCAGATTGATTGGTTTTCTTCCAGGTGGTAGTTCCGTTAACCTCCAAGTGTTATTTTTCTCAACTGATTCAATTTCTTGTTTCATTGCTTTTCTCCAATTCATGTCTTTCGCTGCCTGACTGTAGTTTGCTGGTTCATCAACCCCATTAAAAACAACTCCTCGTCCTCCAATTCGATTTGTTCTGTCTCAGCATAGATATCCTGAAGTGATCTACGTTTTTTAGCATCCCCATCAACATCAGATTCTGAACTAGACTCAGTGGTCTGTGGATTAACCTCAGTACTCTCAGAATCGCTGCTAGCACTCGATCCTTGTGGAGTAACGACATCATCTTCATTTTGAAAATCACCTGGTGACTCCTCTCTTATGCCTGTAACTGTAAATACACCCGGCTGAGATTCTGTGTTCTCCTTTCCTTGTTCCCAATTCCATGGTTTTTCTTCCTCGAAAATCACATCACGACTTACAAAAATTTTACCAGTTTCCGGATCATATAGTCTATAAGCTTTGCTACCAGGTTCCTTTCCCAAATTAACTACAGGAATGCTCCTATCATCCAACTTCGAAACCTTCATACCTGGTACTTTCATATGTGCAGTGCATCCGAACACTCTTATATGCCCAACGTGTGGTTTTAGTCCCGACCATAGCCTCATATGGCGTAACCCCGGTTACAGCTCGTGTGGGCAGTCTATTCAAAATATAAATTGAATGGCGTATTGCCTCTCCCCAAAAAGTACATGGCATTTTCATCTCCTTCAAAAACTTCTTGCCATCTCCACCATTGTCCTATTCCGCCGTTCCACGACACCGTTTTGTTATGGCGTATACGGTGCCGTTAGTTGTCTTACTATGCCAGCCTCCTCACAATAAGTCATGAATTCCTTGGAAGTAAACTGCCCTCCCCGGTCAGTCCTGAAGGTCTTAATTCTCTTCTCTTGTGTCTCTACCAAAGCTCAGAAATTCTTAAAAGCCTCAAACACCTCAATTTGTTTTTTTAACAAGTATATCCACATTACTCGACTAAAATCATCAACTAAAAGAAATATGTACTTGTTACCAGCAGTTGTACTTGGCGTGATTGGACCGCAGAGATCTCCGTGAACCAACTCCAACGGTTTCTTCGCACTAAAAACTCGACTGGTGAGGGAATGGTCTCCCCTGGTTTGTTTTCGATTTGTAAACAGCCCCTGCAAATTTCACCTGGCACATTCACACTTGGCATACCGTGCACCATCTGAGTCGAAGACATCAACTTAATGGCCTTGAAATTTACGTGACCAAATCTTGTATGCCAAAGCCAACTCTCCTTATCACAACTCGACACCAAAGCACTTGACTCGCTGTTCTCTAGATAATTTTGTACAGCCGATTGAACGACTTCTTCACCTTCATAATCAACTCTCCCTTGTTGCCACGTACCCACAGATGATCCCCACTCATAATAACTTTATTACCATCTTCTGAGAGTTGACCCAAGCTAATAATATTGTTGCACAACGAAGGTATATAATACACCTCTTTTAGAACCCTCTCTTCTCCATTCTTGCATTTCAAAATTATCGAACCCCTGCCCTTATTTGTACCATGGAGCCATCACCAAACTTCACCTTCCCCGTCACGTTCTCATCCAACACATTAAATTTTGAAACGCTGGCCAGTCATATGGTTACTAGCCCCGTTATCAAGGTACCAAAATTCGATTCTATTTCTTTAGTTCCATCAAGTTTGGGCACCATCTTCTCCTCGTTGATTAACATGTTCTCCTCCATTTTTCCTTCGACTTCAGCCATCAACAATGCAGGCTCATCATCAGGAATCTGTGATATATGCCCTTCCTCCTTGCGCTCCTTTTACGCTTTTCCTTTTGACAATCCGCAGCGAAATGTCCGTACCAAGACAATTAAAGCATCTGACCTTGCTTTTGTCACGAACAAATCGGAGTTCTTTCTTTTCCACGATTTCTCTGACCTTGAGACACCTCTGTCCCACCCTTGTTGATCCGTTAAGCCACTCTTCTCGCGTAAGCAACAGCTTTCCCTCAGCCTTTTCTCGTTTGGCCCACTCCTCCTCCGTAAGGAGCAACTGACCTCCACTACTATCACCGTGCCTCGAATTCTCTCTTCATGGGCCTTTAATGATCCAACGGTTTCCTCGACAGTCATTACCTTCAGGTCTCCAAACTGCTCAATAGTAGACGCGATCTGCAGAAATTTGGGAGGCACAGCACGTAAGATCTTCTTCACGATATATGAGTCACTGACTTCTTCCCCCAAAGCTCGTATATTTGTCACAATTCCCTTCAACTTCAAGTGAAAGTCATCCAATGAATCTGAGTCCTTCATAGTGAGCGACTCAAACTCGTTCTTAGTGTCTGTACCTTTGCTGTCCTCACACGTTCCGCACCCTGACACGTCACCTTCACAGCATCCCAAGCTTGCTTTGCAGTTTTCTTGTCCGCAATAGACAACAGAATGTCTTCAGGTACACACTGATAGATAGCTGCCAAAGCAATGTGTGTCCGTTCTGTCCTTTAACACCGTTTTGGATCCTCGGGTTCAATGGCTTCCCAAACACCATGGGCCTGCATATAAACCCTCATCTTCAAAGCCCATGCTGTATAATTCTCCCTTGTCAGCATGGGGTAGCTCAAACTTATCGCACCGTCCTTGATTTTCCCGGTTTCTGACGTCGACATCCTTGGCATGTACTTGGGCATCCACCAGATTTCGTGGCTCTGATACCAGAATGTTGGAAATCTGATCACCTACATACATATACTAGTGTTTCTGTATAAAACTGAGAAAACAAAGATTGCACTCTAAATTCTTACTTTTATTAATGCTGAGAATTACAAACTAAATACTAGCCAAAAACAAGAAAGTGGCTAGAAAGTAGGAAACTAACAACTGCAACACCTAGCACTACTCCAAGTCATACGACTTATTCTCTGAACTCCTAAACTCTCTTGCTCCTCTGAAGACCAGGTCTCTCACTGACACCTCAGAAATACAATAAATAAACGACTTAATAAAGCAAATAATAATAATAAAACAAGTTTAGACTAAACCCCCAACAATTAGAATATGAATTAGGGGTTGATTTTTACTTAGGGCTCAAATGAATGAATTGTGGCCTAGGTTCTTCAATGAGGGTTTAACTCTTCTTCAAACTTCAAGTATTAAATATAATGAGGTAAATCTAAAATCTATCTTTCTCTTGGCTTCAGTGTTAGGTATTTTTTAATTTAGTTTTGTTTTAGGAATTGTGTAATGTGTTATATAATTTCTCTCACTACCCTCTCTCTCCTTTACACTCTGGGGGCTCCCGCTTGTGCACTTGTATTTATGTGTGTGTTGGTTGCCGGTTTGTGTATATGTCGTGTTTGTTTTTAGTTTTATAGTTTTAGTTTTTGAATTTCTTTTGCCGATTTTTGTAATGAAATTAGTTATTGTGTAATTTATATTTTTGATTGCAGGACTTCGCATCTTTGAGTTAGTGAATTGGGTCTTGAGTTTGCACTTTATTTAAGCTATTTCCCCATCTCAGTTTCTTGTCTAGTTGCTTGTATGATGTGTGAATTTAGAAAATAAAGATGTTACATTCTTTTTTGTTTATTTTCTCATACAACTGAATTTGAAAGGCTGCATATTAAGATAAATTAAAGAGTTAAAGAATGTTGCATAATGGTTTTGATTTAAATGCTAGCTTGATGTGTTAAAATGAATACATAATGTTTTACTTTGTATGTCCACAATATACTTTTATCTATAGATAACATAATTTTATCTTAGGTTGTGTCAAGAGATGATGTGTTTGAATAATAATTACAATGGATGGTCTTGCAAAAATTGTAAGAATATAGATGTCATCACATATTGTCTACCATCATCTCATCGTCTCATCTACAATGGTCATACTCTATTTCATGCAAACGGATCGTAGAAGTTTTATAAATCCTCATCCCTAATTCGGGAAGAAATGAGGATATAAATTTAAATTTAGAGAACCATATAGTTTTTGACATACTTTAGAAGACATGTTTGTGTTTCATAAATATTTTTAGACAAATTTTTTTCTAAATGTTTTTTCTCTATTTATCAATGGAAGAAATTATGAGAAGTTTTTTAGCAATTGAAACTACACCGACAA